>NW_010420373.1:74528-80600 GCF_000710305.1 Buceros rhinoceros silvestris
GGAGCCTTCTGCCCGCCGAGCCGTGTGCCGCTGCTGGACCAGGCTACCCACACACCCCCAGAGCCGTTTCCCTGCTTGCTTTTTGCCACCGGGTTTGCCTTTTCTTCTGCTTCAATCCACAATAGACTGGTAAAAAATCATGTTGGTTTTCTGTTTTCCCCACGTGGCGCCACAGCGTTTTGACTGCCGTGGATTTTCTTTGTAACTGCCGCCACGTGGCTGTCACCATCTTTGAACTGCCATGGTTTTACTTTCCATCCCATGGTTTTAACCCTCGCCTTTCGACTTCCTAAAAAACCCTCAATATCTTACTGGTTTTCTTTTTATATTTAATATTTCTCTGTTTGTTGTGTTATTAAAGTTTGTTTCAGTTTTCCAGAAAAGCATATTAGAGGTCTCACAAATTCTTTCCTCCTTTCCCCTATTTCTGCTGGAATAGGGGAAGGTATTATCGTTACCGGACCTTGGCTCAACCTCGGCCAAACTGGTGACAGTTGTTTAAAACAAAGAAAAGAAGATAACATGCAGATTTTCTAAATGTCTGAGATGTCTTTGTATTTTGCCAGGAAACAGACTGAATGAACAGGAAGATCTGGTGATATTAGTTGTTTATGACTAAAATAACAGATTTGGTGGTACAGCTCACATGACTGTGTGACTAGTATTTTTTTCATTGCTCAGGATGATGCAACAATAGGAAAAGGAGAAGTTATTGTCTATTTTTTTAAACAGTTGCTCTGTGGATTGGAAAGTGAATACATCTAAATCTGCTGAAAGATTATAGGTATATAAGGGGAAAATAACAGGGCTTCTAACACAACAGAAATCAAACTACCGGAATGAAATCCAGATGAATGAGATAACTAGTGAGAGACACCAGAGCATAAGGTTAGGTCAAAAACAGTATCTTAACCATTTAAAATAGATAATTGGAAAACAAACTTAGTAGAATATGCACTGTTCAGCAATTTCTTAGAATACATTAAGAAGAAATGCTTCAATAAAGAAAATGAAAAAAAAAGGAAAAAAGTAAGAAAGTTTTTCTGAAGTGAATTTTAAGCCACGAGGGGAGAAAGTTGTGATAATAAGAAAGTAGAGAAATCAAAGTAAGAATATTCATTATATGTTCAATGCAATCCTGATTTCCTGGATAAATATTCCCTATTATGTTATGGGTCCACACTCTACCCACCATTACACTTTGTTTTGTGATATCTTACTGAAAGGAACGGAGTCGGGCATAGTCATGAGTGGTTGGATTAATCCTTTGGAAGCATCTAAATGCTTTTTAGAATCTTTAAAAGAAAGAAGGTGCTAATTTAATTGTAGTAGTTCTCATTCTGTAGTTTTCAGAAACAGTTACTTATCTTAAAAAAGAAAAAACAAACCATAAACCCCTCCCATGGTTCTGAGCAGACTAAGTTTCTCCTTCTGACTAATCCAAAGCTAAACACTCAAAATTTTTTTAGCTCTCTAAATAAGGTGGGTTTCGTTTTGTTCTTCTGAACAGTAATAAACACTGTTTTCACTTAGTTTTGTAAGTGGGAGGTCAAGTTACGTAACTGTCGTAAAATAACAACAGAGAAAACAATGCCAGAGCAGTTAAAAAAGCTGCAAATGTGTTTATTCTGAGAGACCTTGTGGAGGTGTTCACTTCACAACCCATCTTTATATCTAACTTGTCAAAGGATCTGCATCGAACTGAAACACTAGTGAAAAAGATTATGAGGCAAATACACAAAGTATACAGTAAGAAGCTGTTGATTTTTTTAAAAATCTGCAAAATAAGTATAAAGTAGGTATTTAAAATTCTTTGTAGTTTAAATTTAAAATAAAAAAAATCTGGAAGCTTTAAGTCTAGGTTTTAAATTTAATTGTTTTTAAAGATACACTATTGAGTTGGGAAAGTAGAAAATATCCACAGGTTTGGATATTAGTTAACTTTGCTAAAAATGCTTTTGCCTGCCCTGCCTTTGAGTCGCTTAAAGCTCTACGTAAACAGAAGAAACAAAGCGTTATGTCCCGCCCTTGCTCACCAGCCCCCTTTATCACTTGAAGAATGCAAGGCTTAGGCAGAGGTTCTTATCACTTGACGCTTCATTGTTTGGGACAAGATAAAGAGGAGAAGACTATTGTCTCTACAGCCACCAGGAAGGATGTCACTTAACTGGACCTGAGTCGTAAGATACAAGAGATGATGACTAGCCCTCCCCGAACTGCGCCTGCTTAATAGACTGTTGAATATTACTTTCTCCTCCCAGGGGAGGCATAAGTCCGAGTTAATGAGACATGCAATCCATGATGTTGTATGACCTGTAACATGCAAGAAGACTGCGCATGTGCAAAGGGAAGGAGACCTAATTTACATCAGGAGCGGGGTAGTCTAATACACATGTACCAGGCAGTTGAGCAATTCTTTGAATATGTATGTTTTACTGCTTTAAATAAGAGGCCAAAGCTACGGCGTGGTGTGCAAGCCTCCTTAAGGGTACCTGACCCTCGCTGCACCCAACTCTATAGAGCTGAAATCACAGTAAACATACCTGCTTCACAATCAATTTTGATTGCGGAGTTTTTCCACGCATCACTATAAATTAAATGTGTAATTACTTTATAATCTTGGACATGATTTGGCAGCTCTACTATTTTTGACTAATTTAGTCAATATAAATAGAAGTTGTGAGTTATATCCATAGTTTCTTTCATAGCAGCAGTAACATGGACAGGGTAGATGAACTGCCTTTGAAACTGTTTAATATTACCAGTAATGGCAGCAATGGGAAGAAAATAAAAAAAGTCTTTAAGCATGAACAGAAAAAAGAGAAGAAAATCTTTAGATTTTAGCACCAATTTGACCCTTGTTTTGGAGAAATTGTGTCTGCTTTACAGAAATAATATCACCTGTGTAGATAACTTTAAAAGCATTTTCCATGTCTGGGATCATAATTTCAGAATTTAAGATTGTGTCCTCCAATGGATGAATTTGTTTGTGGTTTTCAAGGACAGTAGTATTTGGCACTAAAACTTCCTTATGTGCATAAATATCCACTGCAGGTGGTCTAAAACTGACTGATGCTCCCCAAAAAGCCTCTCTAGTCTTTCTAGATAGTGTGGTCAATGGAATAAGTCTCCAGGCAACGAAACATGCTGTGACTTTCTGGGGATGACAACAGATGATGCATGCTATCACTTTTATACTTGAAGTACATATTCTTTACGTGCAACTCAATTTCTTTCCTTCATTACTTAATACAACATCTTTATTGAAACCTTGCCAATTATATAGTGAAATTTTACAGTTTAATCTACGTTCTTACATAGTTGATGACCAATCTAAGTACTAAACTATGACTTACGACAAGATAAAAATACATTTACGACTATTGAAGTGTTGGGAAATTCAATTAAATAATTAGAAAAAATCTTTCTAAGCTGTATATACTCTTACATTCTCACATTTGGTGCTTGATATCTTTTTTATCTGTAGAAGTGCTCTTGGTTTGACATTAGTATATTCAAAATCTGTTTTTCTTTATAGGGCATGCCTGTGAGGTTGACTGGACCCTGGCACAAGCTGTCCAGAGAGGTTGAGGAGTCTCCATCTTTGGTCACAAACTGTCTGAAGATGGTTCTGGGCAACTGGGTCTAGGTGGCCCTGCTTGAGCAGAGGGTTAGTTGGACTGTATGACCTCCAGAGGTCTCTTCCAACATCAATGAGTTTGTGATTCTGTGATTGGCATAATCACTTGAAAATTTCCTATAGTGTGCTTTACTCAATTTCATTTGGATTTAATATTTTTCCTTTACTATATGCATGTCTTGGTGTTCTATTGAAAGTAACAGTGAAAGATGTTTGTTGGGTTTTGTGGGTTTTTTTCCCTTCTATTGTCTTTTTCCCATGCATTAAGGATCCATGTATGAAAATGTTTCACATGTATGTTAAACACTCTGTACAATAGAGAGAAAGTTTTTGAAAATGTTAAATTCAGTGTCCATAACAATAGAGCAGAGAGAGGGAGAAGCAAGCTGGCAAAATGGCGTCGAGACTTCTCGCACGCCCCCTTTTATGACTTCATTCACGGAGGCGTAGTCCTTCTTCCCGGAAGCCTGGGAGAACCACAGCTCTCTGGGAAGAAGAAAGCTGGACAACATGGGAGCATCCGGTTCCTCCATGTTGAACCCAGGACAAATAGGAATGACTTTTTTCCTTGAATTATGCAGAACTGAGGATATAGGTGAAGAAAAACAAGGAGGGAAGGGACTTTTATTTGCAGTAGCAACACAACCAATTCCTTTGGCTTCGGGCTAAGTCTACCCTTCAGAATTTTCTTAACATATTTGCATTAGGTCAGGGAATAACAGCATGTGATGACCGACCGTTGTAGTCTTGGCAGGTACAGGCAAATCATGAATATTCCTCCTTTGTCAATATTATTTATTTTCGTAAGAACAGATGGAATAAGCTAGGAAAGCAAAAACACAAATAGAAAGGTTAGTACTGGATTTTTTTTTTTAAACACATTACAGTAAGATAGATTTTAAAAACTTCCAAGAGTACATGTTACCTAATTGTCTGCAACAGGAACTATTGAGTAGGAAAACATTTGAGTGAAAGACCAAGTACAGATTAAAAAGGCAGTAATTCCAAATGAAATTATTAATACTCTGTATTCTTATTGACTTCTTATATGTGCAAGTCCTTACTCAGAAGTTTTATCTCATTTTTTAACGCTACTATTATTCTTTCCTTATGCAACGTAAAGGGTGGAGGTGACCTCCTCAGATAGGAGATATCCAGAAGGAAAAAAAAAAATTTCAATGACTCCTTTATATGGATAGTGCTCAGAAGTGATTATTGACTTCAGCGGTAGAATTTCTCTCTATGCTCTATAGTCAATGCAGATGAATAGGCACTTTAAAGGGGGGCAATTCATCTGACTGACTATAGACAACTAAGCTGAGTAACTGTGACTTCTGCAGATCTAACTACAGATGTCTGAAGTTAATACAGGTGAATTTCAGCACAAGTGTCCATGACTGTCAACACTAAGTATGCTTAAAAAAAAAAAAAATGAAAAAGTCTGCGTGCTAAAAAATCTCACACTGATAAAAAAACCATGCAGAAAAGCTGCACAATTTAATTCATGAGTAGCATAGACCTTGTGCTTTCTCTTCTGAATTTTAGAGGTTTTGATCTATGGATAGAAAAGTCTATTGAGAATGACCATCTGACATCTAAACTAAGTTAAGCGTTTCAGCATTAACCTTTTAAAAAAGTGCAAAGGATAAATGTGTCAGTGCTCTGCATGTCTTTTTGTTAAAAAAAGGAAAGTATCATTTTATTAAAACTACCAAAGAAAACCTGCATAACTCACTAAAAAGAACGATCACTATCCAAAAACCCACTGGGAGTTACACACTGCAGAACATAAGCCAGAAGAGATAACATTGATTCTTTGAAATGCTGCTGTAAGTGCAATCTGAGGGTAGAATCCAGTAAGTACAAGATCAACAATTTAACTTTGATGATCATCATTCATCAAAGGAAGTTACCTCTACAGTCCTATTTATTCTCTAAGACTTCAGAGACTAACGAATAAGTATATCTATGCTATGCATGTGATTCCTCTAATGTGGCAAATTTCCCCCTAATTTCGTGACAGGAAAAACTACTATCAGCCACTTCTTTTTATCCAGTCTGGAATTCTAGCTCAACCTGTAGTAGCACTCCTAATAGGAGATCTTAATGACAGGATATACCAACTCTCTTAACAATTCCTTGCTTAAGGTTATACTGCATGATACATTCTGTCAGTTAGTGTAGTGTAAATTGGACTAAATAGTGTGACAGGAAGGTTAGAATGAGTGTCCAGTGAGAGATGCAGATATGAGGTCAAAACTAGCAAATGGGACATTTAGTGACCTGAATTTTTGCTCTTTTTTTTTTTTTTAATTTATTTTAATTCTCAGGCTTTCACAAACATATACCCCATTGATTTCAGTACATAAATGAAGGGGTTATGTTTAAATTATACACTTTTTTTTTCTTTAAATCTTCTTCCCCTACATACA
>NW_010420373.1:80728-83239 GCF_000710305.1 Buceros rhinoceros silvestris
CCCTACTGCATGTACCTGATTGATGTGATTGATGCTTCTACTTAACAAACAACTTTCAGGGAATGGTTTTAAGACTTTCGAATGAAGCTTATCCTAAAATTCCTTTGATCCCTCTAAATTTTCTATCATTGGGAGGAAACAAGAAAAAGGCTCATGCGTCCACTGAGTTGTTTAGATTTTCAACTCCTTCAAAAAAGTAATGCAATGTATACGATGTTTACCAAAACCCAAAATTGAAACCAAAACCATTTTCAGTAGAAGACTATAAAATACTCCACAGGAACTGACACACCACTTGGAACCCAAGAAGAACACAGTTAATTTCTTGACTAGCAAATATCTACATGGTTCAATGGGGTACCATAATACAGGAGAGAGTTCTGAAAGAGCTGACTAAATAGCTGGAAGCAGTGCAGCTGAGTAAGAACTCTACGTGTCTCATATAACCTGCTTCCCTTCGGAAGCCTATGTTGAGTTCTGTTCTAATGCATTTATTATTCTGTTGGTACCCAGACTGGCCTATTTAGATCTGCCTAAGGTATCTCTTTGTAACAAGGTACTGAGCAAGTGGACATAAGCTTGATGCACTTAACACTCATTGAGACCAAGAACATTTTACTTGGTGGAGTATGACTTCCTTCTCCAAGAGCCTGAGAGACACAGATCGTTGAAGCTAATGTTAAAAGTCCTATTGACTTAAAGGGAATGTGAACCAGGCTTCAGAGTTTTCTAGCAGTGGTTATGAAACTGCAGAAGGAGAATAAAATAAGGGCACAAACAGTGCAATGGTGGAGAATGAAAATAGGCAAATACTCTTTTCTTTTTATCTTCTGCACAAAAGAAAGATGGCCCTACCATAGCTATTAGAGTAGCAAATAGCAAACGCCAGCTTACTCAAGCACACACTGTTGTCACCAGTCATTTTAACAGCTTCATTTACCACTACAGCATTTATTTTTCTCAACACTGACTAATAACATGCTGAGACAGTTACACTCTTTGCAAGCGGAATTTTATTGAAGAATGGAAAGGTAAATGCCTGAGGATTTTGTTCTTAAAACTGCAGAGGACACATTTTGGATGCAATGTTTAAAGAGGAAAAGAAAATTAAAAGCAGAAGTTAGTAACGGAGTTTAAGGGTGAAGGAGAGAAACAAGGGGAAGAGCTAATAATGGAAATTAAATAGACTGAGAATTACTTCACAGAACAACTAGTAGCAGAAAATAAATCATGGTGCTGTAAGCACACAAAAGCTGAACAATAAAAATAGCAAGGTAGTGGAAATGTCACAGCATACTTCTGGTAAACATAAAACACAGTCTGCTATAGGTTGAATGCTGCAAATGTTCCACTATTTTCAAGTAAATTGCCCAACGGCACCCTTCTTTCTGCCCCTTTTATTCTATCACGGTAAACATGGTTCATTGACATTAGTGCATCTATGCAGTTCTAGCTGCAGCTCCTCCAAATTCAGGCCCTCAGCAGATATATTTCTGTCTAACCTATCATATGCTGACAAGTTCCTTATGCTTGCTAAATATATATGAATCTGTTCCCAGTAATGAGGACATTGTATTAACACACACCATGTGTTGCTAAAGTGTCAGGTTTAAAACAGCTACAGAAGATTTATTCACCTTTTTGAATATTAATGCCTTCCTTAGAAAGGGAAAATGGCCCCAGCCCCTTAAAGAAATATTTTGATTTTACTAAAAATATACATTATTTTTTAGAAGTACATTAATATTTTAATATTTGCTCTACCTAGCCCTGAATAGTTTTTGAGTTTATTCATCTGTATCTGATTTTCTAATGGGATTTTTAAGATTAGTAGTTCAAGCATGAAGAAAAACTTTTAAAGAGTTCATTTTAAAAAATGGAGAAAATATGATATGCCTTTATTTCTTAGCAAAATCAATTATTTTTCCCTGATAATGAATGAATGCATGTGTAAGCATCTGAGAGTTTGGCAGATGTAGTAACTTTTGTTTCACTCTTAATGTTCACACTAAGTAGGCATGTAACGAGTTCTGCAAATGCACAGAATATTGCTAATCAGCAGTCTGCTCCTGGAATATCCTTTTAGAAATTCTACTTTTAAACTCTCCCTGTCTTTGTGTCTATATACACACACCTGTATGTACTATATGTACATATCTGTGTTGTATGTTCTGTATGTTAACTGAAATATTCCCTTTGTCTTGAGGTGTGTAGACTTAACTAGACTATCCACAGGCGAGTAAAATCTGATTACCTCCATATTCATTATCCCTATAACTCGGTAAGAGGTTTTGATATTATTTCTTGATAATTTCTTTTGCTGACGGGGTGTGGAGAAAAAATAAGACAATCAGAAAATTTATCCTTCTTTGAAACTAATTTCAGCAATGAAGGATGGGAGTTCGTCTTATTTTGAGAGGAAGAATTCTACCTTAACCTGCAACAGCTGAACAATAAGCATTATGATATCTGTGAGTAACAATAACATTTTAGTTTCAGGGTAACTCTTTC
>NW_010420373.1:83328-92381 GCF_000710305.1 Buceros rhinoceros silvestris
CTCTTTCCCATTAGTTTGTCTTCCCATTTTAGTCACCTTTCTTCCAGATGCAGTCATAACCTCTACAAACTGCGCAGCTGCAGATGGCAAAAGCAGCGAACCCGAATCATATGTGTTCAGCATATTGCTCACCACAAACAGTTTGTTTGGGAGCCACGGGAGTGACTTTTCCCAGTTTGTATCTAAGGATCATGCTGCTCAAATCTATATATCTATTCTGTGGGATTGAATCCGTAAATTTTAAGTAACTAAACTGACAGCACTTTCTTGTTACAAGAGTTAAGAACATATTCAAATCCACTTAATGCCATCTTAGATTTTTCTCATCATTTTTTGACATTATCTGAGATTCCCACATGTAAACTGACATTTCCGTGTGATAAGTGAAACCTCCAAAGAGGGATAATGTTTCATTTTCTAGTTTTCTTAACACAAAGATATTAAATCTTTCTTCCATCCTGCCCATGATAACGTGATGGAACATGAATGAAAGCATTAAACAATATGATGTAGTTAATTAAAATTAGTATTGTAAAATCAGTTGAAAACTGGAAAACCTCACAATACTGTGTGAAATAACCAATACACAGAGATGTTTGAAGCAGAAAATCTGTTGATGTTATTTGAGAATCTTGCATATCTTTGTATGTAAATACAATATCTTTGTATTTACAAAGATATTTTAATTTTGGTTTGTAATCCTTTATGCAAAATCTATGTCAAAAAATTTGGTTGAATCCTGCCAGTGGTTTGAGCAAAGAGAGTTATCTTAGAACTGCAAAACCATTTATGCTGTAAGCACCTGAAATAAGCACACATAATGTATGCATATAGAAAAATTTTGGTTCTATGAGCTTAAATCAATGATCAAGACTTCTTAAAGCCAAACTGAAGACACATCTTTTCAGAAATTGATACTAAGCCAGCAATGGATTAAAGTGAATTAATGTTACTGATTCCAGTTCATTAGTGTCAGATCGTTTCCGTAAAGCAAGCAACTTTCAAGGAAAAAATTTTCTACAGGCTTTAACTGACTGAAATTGAAATAAAAATAAAACACTCTATTTTCAGTACCTTGCACTGATAGTAAGACACTTTCTGCTGTAAATTCTAGCTACATTTTTAACTCCATTTTGAAAAGAGAAATGTTTGGAGAAGACTTAGTTTCAAGCTTAGCTCAGTTGGTTAAAAATAAGTTGTTCACAAACTATTTATTTTCATCTTTTGGTCTCCTAGATCAGAAATCTAGATTTTTATTTGCTTTGAGCAAATAACTTTTTTTTTTTTCCCCAATGAAACCACGTAAAGCTAAAATATCATTTAGAATACTAAAAAAAAAAAGAATAAAAAAAAATTCCAAAATAAAACTTCAGTAACCACGAAAGTCCTAGAAATTGGGATGACATTTTCGACATGAATGTTTTTGTTCTTTATGAGAACAGAGACAAGTCTGAGAGAGGGTGATCTCTGTTTTTTTACTACCATCTGAATAATTAACATTTGCTTTTCTCCAGCTTCTTTGCATTGGTACCTAGTAAATAGCATGATCTGTTTAATAAAGTAGAATTATGTTCATTATGGACTCATTTTAAGACTAATTCTGAAGAATTCAAGTCCATCCAAGAAAGAATTTGTTGTGTAATGTTTAAGAGTTGGATTCTTCCTTACCAATTTCAAAAATGACATAATCATTTTATTAAAGAAAGTGTTCATAACTTTGTGTAAGTCAAGTTATTCATAAGGCCATATAGATATAAAAATGGTCATAGATCTGATTTCTGGAGCATAACTCTCAGCAGTAATACTGTTCTTATAGCTGAAAAAAACAATACTCTCTTTCTCATTCAATTTTTTCCAAAATATGTTTTCACTAGTACTTCCTTTTAGTGAAAGCACTTTTCAATAAAATTATAGGAAAAAATCTGAAGTATACATGGTCATAACATCTTAATTTTTCAGGTTTTTATGATAGTGTAAACCAACGCACTTTTACAATTTTCCTCACTATACTACAGTACTATACCATACTACACTTAATGGGACTTGAGCAGCAATGGCACAGGTAGTTAAATAAATAAATACATAATGATCCTTAGAAATAAGGATAGCTTGGAAAACTTCATGTTTTTTACTATATCTGCTTGGGTTTGAGCTTTGGACTTTTAATCTCAACTGTGTTTTACTTGTGTTACTTCTCTGTGTAAAAATATTTTTAAGGTGTAACTTTAGTTGAAACTCAGAACATCCAACATATCTTCTAATGATGGCCAGCATCAGTCAATTACAGATGATTATCAGGAAAAAATATACTTACCAAAAAAACCTGATTATCACCTGGGCAGTCATACATTGAAGAAAAATGGAGAGAAAGGCAATTCCTCACTTTTATTTGCAGGTATACATGAGCAGACTATAGCAGCCACATTCAGCTTCCAGCAGAGATATTGCTAGGTGACTGGGAGAGGCTACAGATGAAATACAGCAACTACATAAATAGCGTTTTTCAAACTAGAAACATTTTCCAGTACTTTTTTTCATTCACTTAATACTGTTAGTAGAAATGCTGCTTTTGGAGATCTTAATGTGATTTGAATCATCTGCCCATGGATTAGTATTGCTATAGATGGCCAGATCATCTATAATACATTCATTTATATGTATTCCATCTGAGAAATGCACAATACTCTTGATAGTCAAGTGTGAACATCTTCCCATCCCAGACTACTCCATAAAGAACAGAGCTATGACTGAGATGGAAGTGAATAAACAGTGTAGTATAGAGCACATGCTTTTAATTCCACAATTTCTTAGCACATAACATTTTTAGAGAGGGTTTGATTTGTGTTTCTTCTTGACATATGGGTAAGAAAGCTACTGCATTATTAATAGGATTTGAAGTTCTGTACATTGCATTTTCACTATCCTACTGTTTATAGTTATGGACTTGATATTTATGGCACAACTTATCAAGCATTATTTATAAAAGTATAATTTTCTGATTTTTCTTGGCTTAGTATACTGATATTTTAAGTATTTTTGCCACAATGAATATTAAGAGAATAATAGCTACTTTTACTTTATAAACCCGGATTACTGTCTGACTTGGTAAAAAAGGTTAATTTAAATGCTGATCCATCAGCTATTTCATGTATTCATGTATTCACTATAAATAGGCGATCTGGTGGGATTTCAGACAGCATGTATGAGAGACCTGAGGGCACTATCAGACCTTAGTAACCCTGACCATCCTAACCTGGGACCCACAATCCATACAAATTAGACCAGGGCTCTTTTAAGCTCAGGCCTGGGCACCCAGACTCCACTTGAGCTAGGCTGTAGGAATGCCTGTACACAGGCATGATTCTGGACTTGCCTCCTTATGTATCTTGGTCCTATGTTTCACATAGCTTATCTTTTAGATGGGTCCCTTGGACCTATGTTGCACCTTGTCTCTTCATGATACTTCTTCATGTTTGCTCTCCTGGGTGGGTGGACTTTACACCCATTTTGCACCCTTGCCTCCAGTCCTGTCTCTTGCCCTGTCTCCTTTCGCTCCTGACCTCCAGAAAGGATCCTGGACTTGGTTCATTTTTTGCTGAGCTCAGGCCATCAGTAGTCCTTGTTCCCAGCCTTCGTTTCTGCCTACTGTGATCAGATGCAGCAAAACTGTGCCCCACCAGTGAGAATACTGTCCATGCTGGGGTCACTCTTGGCTCTGGGTTTGATTGTTGTTAAGGAGCAGCCCTGCTCCTGCAGCTCCCTGGTGGTATGATACGGTAGCCTGGCAAACATAATTTTGCATTATTTTCAAGAAACCACAGGATTGCCAGTGCAGGGACTCTGGACTTGAGTGAAATTGTGAAAAGGCATGTGGAATATGACAGCATTTGCTTCATTAAGTTCTCTGGTTAAGGTCTTCTCAGCATAAGTGGAGTAAGAAGTAAAAAGGAAAGTGATAAATTAAACACACATATACACAAACCTGACAAGCAGGTGATGACAGAGACAATAATGAAGACCTGAACTCTTCAGCCATTGACAGATAAGCCATTAACAAAACTACTCAGGCATTGTCTAGTCTTGTGTGACAGGTGCAGCCACCCTGACAAGGACCTGAAAAAGATCAGGGCTTGTACAAACACCTGTTAAAGACCAACTCCATGCCTCACAGCTGTTACTTGACCCTTCACAGTCTGGGTCCCCTTAGCCTGCCTTTGTCCTGTGTTTGTCCCCAACTAATTAGAATGACCACAGTTCACACTCAACGAGGGTGTAAATGGATCCCTGCCAGAGATCTGAATTGGAGTTGGTCCTTCTTGAAGCAGCAGGTTTGCAGTTGCACAGTGGAAACCATCAGCCTCACCTAACAGCCCGGGACTGACACCTCTGCACCTCAGGGTGCACCAGGCTGGGCTCCAGCCTTCAGGAAAGAGTTGTCCCTGAGCCACAGATTCTGCTAGTTTCAGTGGCTTTCCTGACATCCTTAATGTTTGTCCTAGATGGAATTTATTTTAACTTGTCTTTCTGCAGTTATAGAGGCTGCCTAATAGTCAGGTAACTATTCTCCAAATTAATTTTACCTTTAATTTAGCTATGTAATTACGTGCTGTAATTCTTACCATTAGTAGTAATCACAGCTGTGTGACATAACTATTGCGGAATTAAATATCACAGCCTTGTTCGATTGTATCAAGCTTAGGTAGAAGGAACACTAAAAAAATAGAAACAATTCAGAAAGAGAATGGAGACAAACTTATGGTAGAAAGGTATCTTTCCTACCATCCAGAAACACGGTTTAAAGACAACTCCTGAGAATTCCTGAGTTCCCTCCTAACCTGCATTTGTTCTATGAACCAATAGACTTATTCATAACTAAATAATATGAAATGAAGAAAAAGCAGTATGGAACAATTTAGGGTGTATAACTTGTTCTCTAAATTGTTTTGTTACTTGTTCAAAGCAAAACTGTAGCTTGAGGCTGTAAACCATCTGTAAACTGTAAATTGAGCTGTGTATCTGCTACAGGAGAGGTGTGAGACTTTCCGGGGAGATATGTTGTATGCCTCGCTTTAATGTGATGCAGCAAGGTAAGAAATTTTTTGGAGGCCGGTGTTACCCCAACATGAATTCTAGTGAGACTCACTTTTGAGATAGATGAAATACCAATGGAAGAGCCTAACTTCTTCATTAAATCCATTTCACTCCAGGAGGAACTGAAAAAGGCGAGTGATTTCTTTAAAAAAGAGGTTATGGCAGGTTCCGGAAAATCATTGATAAATAAGGTTGACACATATGTTAAGGAAATTGGACTAAAGTATAATAAAACTAGACTTAGTGAACATAAAGAGAAACACAATATCTCACAACAAAATTTTCAGGAAGTTGAGCAAACATAAGATAAAGTTTATTACATCTATACATAGCTGGTTAGAAGACAGGAAACAAATGCTTTAAACGGATTGGATAAGCTACAAGAATCTGTGTATGACACGGAAAAAGGCAGAAATTGTGATGTGATGAGGTTGGAGATCATACTAAGTTATTCTGAGGAATAGACAGGAGGTCCTACTCTGAAGTATTAGAAGGACCCCATGAAACTGAACAATTAGTCAATAAAATATCAGATTCATTATGAAGTAGATAGATAAAGATGGATTGATGATTGATGTCCTGTAAAAGTAGCAATCTTTACTTATAAAACAATGGGGTTAGAGCTGGCTGTTGGATTTAATAATAAGACATTACAATTTATACTACAAAGTTTAAATAAAACTCTTACTGATACTCAGTAGTATCCAAGAAATGAGAACAAAATTTTCTTGTTGCATTAGGACTGGAGAAAAAGAATTATTCCCTTCAATAAATAGGATACAGTCATGGAATAATTCAGATTGCAAGGGACCTCAGGAAGTCTTTAGTCAACCCTCTTGCTCAGAGTAAAGTCAGCTATGAGATTAGAACAGATTATTCAGTGTTTTTGCTACACAGGTCTTGAAAACCTGCAAGGACAGACAATGCACAGCCTCTCTGGACAACCTACTCCAGTGCTAGATTGTATTCATAGTGAAAAAGTTTGTCCTTAAACAGAATCTGAACTTCTTTGGTTTCAAATCTGTGCAGTACCTGCATTACTGTGAGCAGTTCAAATCCTTCAGCAAAAAAGTATGTGACAGAAGCAGAAGAGGTGAAGAGGATGATTAGGGCTACAGCATAATTTCCTTATACAATGAACAACTCTACTAAGATCAGAATTTCAGTGTTGAAAAGAGGCAGCTGAATTCTGTCAAACTGTGAATGGCATGGGAAGGATGAACCTGCAGTGTTGGTTCTTTGTATTTTCAAAGTAAGAGCTGAAGCTGAACCTAGCAGATGAGGCTTCAAAAATATCTTCACTGAAATATGATTGTGCATTATGCAAAATTTTCAGCATGAAGAAGCTTATCTACCTAAATGCCTTAGCTGAGGTCCATGGTACAATGAGCAAACGTGTTTCATCATGGTAAAAGGCATATGTCAAGTGTGATGGTTAGTGGCCAGAGAGGGCTGTGGATGGAATAAGTGAGATTGAAAACCTCTTCAAAATACCTTTAGAATAAAAAAGTTTATTACAAGTCGAGGACCAGCCATTTAAGCTCTTAGCTACTAATAGGAATAGGACAGGGAGGTGAGGAAAGGGACAAACATATCTGAACAACAAATACCATGCACCCTTTGGCAGGAAAAACAGACAAGTCAAAGGAGGCATCAAAATCTATGTCTACAGCAATAAATACACTTATGTACAGAGTGAAGAGCATGATAGGTTTTCACCGTGCACAGACCCATACATCTGTATGCTGACTATGCATAACACATCACTTTCCAGTATGCTGTACTCACGGTCAGACACTAAAGACCCTTTAATAATATACTTTTATATAAAATTTTAAGTAAGTAACCTTAGGTTTGAATGCATGATAATTATTAAAAGGTTTTAAAAGATTGCATAATTAGTTGCTCAGTTTAAAGGTCATACATGAGAAGTCAGACTTCTTTTCAAATTATTTTTGCCCTAGGATTACAGATTTATCTTTCTCCTGTAATCATTTAGATGACACAGCAGCCTTTCAGTTCAATTTAATAGTAGGGTTTAAATGAGGATCTGTTTTCATACATCTTGACTGGCTTTTTACATGCAACAGATGTGCTTGTGATGATTGGTAAATCTTTTAACATCACTGTGTAATATGTTAAAAAATACAATCAAAATATGAGAGAGAGTTACCTCATGTCACCACTTTGAGGAACAGTAATCAGAGCAATGTTTGTGGGTTAGCTTAAATAAGTGATCTTTAAGGAGTTCACTTCAAGCACACAGGCTCCAACTTCATAGCTGCATGAATTCCCATCATTCTCTCTACTTTTTCCAGCTACTCTTTCAGTGAATTACAGAAATTATCTCCAGGGAAGAGAGTTCTCAAGGAAGGAAACAATAAAGAAAGAACATTTCCTAGCATGAGGGTAAAACTGTTTATTTCTTAAGAAAGATAAGTTGTAAAAATGTTTGACTTTTCCAAATTTCAGGTTTTAGGGGGGAAAAAGGGCTTTTTAAATTATATGTTTGTGCACTGAATTGCTTCATATTTCTGAGCCTTGGGTTCTCTTTCTTTTTCACTTTGCTACAGGGACGTTTAGACTAATACTGTAGACCTCAATGCCTCACTTTATTGTTGGGGTGGGGAAGAAATAAAAGACTTTCTACTGCAGCACTTTCTACACTCTTCTGCGACTTCTGTGAAACTCTCTTTAAAAAAAATAAGCTACGCAGATCCTTTTCTATAATCTTAATTTAGAACTATTCACAGAAATGACTGACAGCTAATAGCTTTAACTTTTCCATAATTTTCTGGTACAGTAAATGTCAACGCAATTCAGCCAACCGCAGCAGCTTTTTACTAACTTCTTTTAGATCTTTCTCTGACATTTCCCCCGCCCCAAACACACACTCCTATGCACTCACACATACACACAGACACACACACCAGGCTGGGACATTAATAGGCAAGCTCTTCTATTAGCTGCAAGATATGACTGTAACTTTCAAATGAATTCAGTTATATTCTTTTCTATCTAAACTTTTATGTTGGGATAGAAAATATATTTTCTACAATTAAAAATTCTGACTAATTTGAAATCTTTGGATGAAAATACATCCTCAGGGTTTCATTCAGGAAACTGAAATGATAGTATTCAATTTAACCAATTACAAAGGGCACAAATCAGAAATAGTGTGCAAATACAGAATGCATCCACCTGAAGTATGTTTTACTAAGTAATAGTTTAAGAAAGAAATTTTTCATAATCAGCAACCATAAGAAAGGCTTAGGTACCTCACTGCTGGAAATGGTGCAAAATTGATGTACTGTTGACTGATTATTTAGTTTTAATCAATATTTTCCCCTAATGTATTTTAGGATTGCTACAGTAGATTCATGTTCAGATTACTGAAGAATATTTTATTTAATACTATATATTTTTTTATTAATTTACTTATTTCCATTGCATGCCAAATCTTGGTTTTAATCCTTCTTTACCTTACAAATATTACTTTCTTTACCCTTACAAATGTTCTGTTTTCATCACAATTAACTCTGATTATCTCTTGTGTGCTATGGGAGAAAGTAAAACATCTTCTAAGCATATATTGGAAGATAGATTAAATCTGATTTACAGGATCTGTTATCAACTTCTATTGATAAATAGAAACCTTCTTCAAGTACATTGCTTAGGATTGGAAAGGCACATGTTTCCAATAACTAGAAAAGTATTATCAACATTATCTTCTGAGAAGCTGCTGTATTGTGACACATGATGCTTATTAAAATAATGGATAAACATATGGTCATGAAACCTTATAAGACTTAGAGTAAATAAAATATACCTTGCAGTACAGTATACATCAAAAATTGAATCATCAGTGCTTTGATATTTTTATGATGGTAGCAACATGAAAAACTTTCTACCTTCTGTATTTCTTGAATCCTGGTTTGCAGTGTCAGCAAAAAGAAAGAAAG
>NW_010420373.1:92526-104291 GCF_000710305.1 Buceros rhinoceros silvestris
GTACCACTGGGATTTATCTTTTAAGTCAACACAGGAAAAGATGAGAGTGTTGGGAAACACAATCATAGGGAATAAAAGGCAAACAAGAATAGTCGTGATTGTGAATTACTGTGATAGGTGCCTTAAAAATGTCTAAAATTGGTAAAACAGTGTCTCAGATTATTTCTTTCCAGAATGAAAACATTTCCTATACCCTATTTACAGGAAAGGGCTTTTTTTTTCCTTATAGTTTATGGTCATTAAACTTGTTTACCTTGAAATTCTATAGTAAATGCTAGATTTCTGTACTACAGCAGGTACTCTAACTAGATGACTGTTCTTGCCACATACAATCAAGTTACCTTGCTTAACTAGTTCTATAGTAGTTAATAGTGCTAGAGAAGATAAATTAATGTCTTCTACATCACTGATTTTCTTAGTTTTATAACATTTTTTTTGCTGAAATAAAGCTGTCCGTTAGCAGAAGTTGAATTTGTCCTTGCTTTGGAGACAGAACTAGGTCCCTAAGGCAAAGAGAAGTTTCAGAGTTGGTAAGTTTTTTGTGTGGTTTGTATATAAAACTGATTCATGTCCAAATGTTAGCTGAAGTACTGCATTTCCCAGCAGTTGAGTTTTAAGCTGATAAATGACTTCCAAGAATTCTAGCTAGAAAAGCTCCCTGTTCCCTAAGAATTGCTCCCCACAATGAGGATAATACCAAGCAAGTATAGGCTCAAGAGCTCTTCACTGTTCACTTCCCCAACACTGAAGGAGCATATTCATGCTAAAACATAAACAGCAGAGATAATACTGTACTCCAGTCTCCATTAGTAAGAGCCTACTTAACTGATTTAAATGAGTTGCACAGGAGAAATAGTACAGCTTGACCTACTTTTATTTCTCTCGGCTAGCTGCAAAATGATAGTCACTAGCTTAGTATGCTTCTAAATAGTCTGGGTCTGGGCTGGGTCCATGCATGTTTTCCAGCTCTGAGATAGATACTTGTTTTCTGACATATTTAGTGTGTTTGTTAAGGCATATTTTTAGCATTGCTCAGTTAAAACCATTTTGGAAAAAAAAAACCTATTATCTTCATCAGTAAAGAAAGAGCAAAATGCCTTTTCGGAAAAACAAGTTGTTTTGTTCTGCTTTGTTTTGTTTTTTGTTGGTTTGATTGTTTGTTTTCCAACTTCATGGAGCTTACAAGACTGAAGCTTGATGAAGCGTTTTGCTTTGTTTTGTTCTTTTTTGTTAAAGGTGACCTTGATAAAAATGTGGTTTTGATCATATAATTTATTCTAAACACAGAATATTGGTGGTTAGAGAGAAAAAATAAAGGGCTATATTTTCACAGAAGTACTTATGGAGCATACAGCCTTTTTTTCCCAATAGCTTATTGCTTTAAGTGACAAAAAAGGGCTATTTTCCTTTTTAATTAAAAAAAAAAGAAAAAAGAAAAAAAGAACCTTTCTCTTTTCTTCCCATTTTCCTTCTAATTTTCAAAATAATCTATACAATTTTAGATAAGCCACTTTTGAGAAGCTCATTTTGCAATAGGTGCTGTATATTACATTCTAAAAAGTATTAAGAAGCCTAAAGAAGCACAGGTGCAGTTGCCCTAATGATGTATTCATACATGTTCAAATATTTCACACACAGAGAATATAATGGCTAGAGAAAGAGAAAATGCAATGAAATTCTTGTGTTATTCAGTGTAGTTAGCATCCTAAGGTTACTTTTTTCTGGAAATAAGTTCAAGTATACTTACAGATCCGTAAAGGAATTGGCCAGAAATATTGCACTGAAACCATGTCAAATGATGTAACAATTTTTGCACACTCTTTTTTGACTTTTAGTCAAATCACATGCCCTTATTGTCCATCAAGATTATGTATTCCCATTATTTATATTTGCTGCTTCTTTCATTTTAGGTATCCACTTAATCAGTCACCAATATTGTGAAAATTACTGTGGTGTTTTACAGTAATTCCAGATTCTGACAGATACAGGGTGTTAGAATAATTTAAAAATTACCAGGCTTGCTTGTAAAAGTATTTTCTTTCTGCTATCTTTCTCAAACACACTTCTGTATCTTTATTTTAAGTGAAAGAAATAGGTGTAGGAAAAACATGTATGTTAGAAATGTCAGTTTCCATCACACTATGCTGGGTGTTTTTCATGTTTAACAATGGAATTTTAAAAAATGCAATAGCTTAGAGCTAAGGAATTATTTCAGGTTTATTCTATGCTTTTCACAATCGCATATATATGCTTCAAAAGATGGTGGTAACTCCTTTGGTAGTGTTAAACTAAGTTATGTCAATTATATTAGAAATCTTGAATCCCAAAACTGTGTGAAAATGAAAGGTCGCTTGTTCCAACTTTTCTCACACTACACCAAACTACATAATCATCTGTCTCAGGTTTCTCTTGAGGAAGAAAAAACTGTAGGATCCCAATGGTAGCCATTATTCGTTCTGTCCTGAAAAGCCTTTTTTTGGTTTGAGAATTTAGAATAATGTCTTGTAATCAATAGAGCAAGACAAAGAAATCCAAGTGTGCATTGACTCAGAGTACAGAATGTGTGTAGATTTCAGAACAATTGCCTTGTTCTTGGCACATAACTTGTCTAAATCTTATTTCTTTTATATAATACATCCATAGGTCTTCCTGTCCGTGATGATGAGGTATTAAATCCTTGTAAAAATCTCTTTAAAGCAGACATTTTTATTTATTGTATGTGTGCAAATATATATATATATAATCACAAATTTATGCAATTGAGGAAAATATTATTTCAACTTACTATGCATTTTCAACATATCACATGTGGACTCATTAGAGGAGATGAAAGTTCAGAGAGGTCTCATTAATCTGTTAATGCCTTATGCATTTTCTAATGAACTTTAAAATGGTTAATCTAGTATTAGTTCTCAACAAAAATATTTACTAAGAACAAAAAAAGAGATATTGTGATAAACAGATGCATTTACCAAACAAAAGAAATATACTCAAGGGACTGTAAGTAGGAGTAACTACAATGGAGAAAGTCTATTTGTAAATACTTCTTTTAACTAAAAAAACAGCAGAGATTTTATTTATTGCTCTTACTGCTGTCTAGATGCAGGGTCTACATGTGCTCTGGAGAAGCATTGTAAGTGTATATACAGTTCTGTAAAATCTTCTTTAAAAAAAAACCAAATAAACCAACCGACCAAACAAAAAAACCCCACAACACCCCCCCACACACACTCAACCCTCAAAAGTGGCCTAAAACAAGACAAGTTTCCATAATCTCTCTATTTTGACCTGTGCTTCATTGAAGCATTCTGCAAGTTACTATTCTGCTGTTGCAGGATCAAAATAAGGGTTTTTCACTCCTTTTAAGATGTGTTAATGTGCAAACTTTTGGGTAGTCTATGGCTTGCTAAACCTTGAATGATCCATGACTCCATTTAATCTCAGACACTCTGATCCTTGGCTAATTCTCAACTAGACAGATAGGTACATAGACAGACAGAGACATCACCAGTTATATAAACTCTCAATCTGTTCTTGCCAAAACAAACAAAAAATAAAAAGCAAATCTGCTCTTATTCCAGTACACTAAAGAAACAGCTCAGCTGGAAGAAGCAGAAAGACTCTCTAAATAAGAAGTAAGTAATCATTTTCTATGCAGTAGCTGGCAGTGGTACACAGAAAAGGGTTACTATGAAAGAAATTTAAGTCTAAGCCAGATAATCATGCTTAGCCCTGGCAGTAGATAGGCTAGGTCAGAAATGATCTACTTGTTACTTGCTACATGTGACAGTTCATAAATACCATTACTATCAGCGAAAGAACAACTTAAGAGATTTTCTATAGTTATATGCATAAGTACATTTGTTTACAAAACTCAGACACATATTTGCACACATAAACACACGCAAAAACCCCCAGATAATGAGAAGTAAAGCCAATGTTTAACTGACCACTTAGTCACTGAATGAGAAGAAAAGAGAATTGGTCAAACTGGAGGGGGAAAGCTGGTGAGCTAACTGGGAAAAATAAATAGGTAAAATTTTTTTAGAACTTTGTCAGCAAGATATCACCCAAACTAATTTTGAAAAGCAATGTCAAGATATCTACCTTCTTTTGCCTAGACAGGTTGTGGAGTCTCCCTTTTTAGGGATTTTCAAAAGCCATTTGGACATGTTTCTGGGTGTTGTAGTTTAGAATTTCAGCTCCAGGAAACAGGGCGGGGGCTGTTCCCCTCCTTGTTTGGGCACTAAAGGAGGTAACGTGGGGAGAAGGGTACCAGGCCCTGTAACTGGTGTTAGGAAATGCAGTCCTAGCTCTAATTTCACAGCCTGCCTGTGGCCAAGCTGTGTCAATCAACGCCTCTTTGAATAACACCATAAAATTCCTAACCACGCTGCTTCTTTTAGCGCACATTTTTCAGTTCAGAAAGAGAGAACTCCTGAAGCAGTTGCCTCAGCAACAAGAACCTTTCTCCACTATACGGGACAGTGAAGATCTTTCAAGCAGCAAGTAGACTTTTTACTGTACTGATAACTGGTGGGGGTGGAAAGAAGATGCACCGGGAAGCAGGAAACCTGGAGTTTCCCCCAACCTTGCACTAAGAGTAACCAGTGGTGAGGGAGGAGAAAAAGGATCAAAGCACCAAGAGCAAAGGCCCCCTGGAATGCAGAGAAGAACCCAGAACATCCCCTGGAAACCTGGTGACTCTTAAGTTTTTGCTGCTGGGGAAAGAGACCCAGAACAACCCCTGGAAACCCAGTGACTCTTAAGTTTTGCAGCCAGGCTGAGTGCAGTGCTGGAGCCGTTGGCCTGAGGGATACATACCCCCTCCCCACATGGAACGAAAAAACGACTCCTGTGGGAGCAGGAGAGACTACATATGCAGAGGAAGTTCGTCCCAAAAATCAACCTGGAACTTAATGCAAGGTCTCTCTCTCCATTCATGTATTTTTCTTCACACACACCCACCCCCATTGGTCTCCGTGTGTGAGGGCTCATAGTAAGTTGGCAGGGGTGGAGCAGAGGGAAAGTATATGTGTTTCTGTATTTAAGACCTCTGTTCTCTCTTTCTTTCTGCCCTACCTGAATTTAAATGATGATTTGTTGTTTTCATTGATTTTGAATTAAATTAATTGTTGTTCCCCCAGTTCAAGCCTGCTGCTTCTTTGCCCTCCATTTATTCCCAGCTCAAACACTTTAGTTTCTTTTGTTTACCTCTCGGAGGAGATGAACCTCCTCTAAGAACAAATTGTCTCTTTTGCTGTCTTTTAGTTCTTTCAAATGGCGGCACTGGGCAACTGGCTTTGTGTGGCCCTGTTTGAGAAGTGAATTTGGACAAGATGACCTCCAGAAATCCCTTTCCACGTCAGCCATTCCGTGATTCTGTGATATCTCCAAATAGTATAAACAAAATTGAGCAAATGTTGAATCAGAGCTGATACAAACTTTTGTGGAGAATAAAAATTGCTCTTCCTTCAGGCATAACACAGCCTTATTTCTGTTGCTGTCCTATGGATCAGCAACAGCAAGAAAGGAGTAAAATGACAATATAGACATGCATTTCTTTTGTTTGCATCTTGTGAGTATAATATATAGTATTCTTATTAATTCTAAACATGGCCTAGGAGATTATTTCTGGACTCTAATTTTTCTTTGGAGTTTCTGGAGTTTCATAATGAGAACTTGTACATAAAAAGAAGCACAGCAACACACATGCAGACATTGAGACTGTAGAATGAGTTCTATTTCAGCAACTGCCTTCAAATGCACAGGTAAATAGCAAGCCATATCCAAACCACTCTGAATTCTTGACCATTGAGTTCTACAAAGCAAAAAGCAGATTTGATTATTCTTCCTTCTGCTATTGAAGGGAAATAAATTTTTCAAGAACATCTATCAGAATAATAAAAATGAGTGAAATAATATTTTAATGGTTTTATATAAAATGCTTCAGATTACTATTTCTGAGAAGAAGGTGTAAAATATAGACAAACTTGTATAATGAAGCTGAAATTTGTATAATAAAGCTCCTGTGTTCTCCTCTGGAATTGCAATAATATAGCCAACACAACTGTATTGAATTTCAAAATATATTTTATAATCCATCATATTATGTGTAGTAAAAGATTGTGTTTCAGATAAAATGTGGTTTAAGAAAACTCATCCCTTTTGTTACATTTCTCTGAAAGTGGACTTTCCCTTTAATATGTATTTCAATCTGAAGAGCAACATACTGGCAAAATGAAAACAAATGACAGTGCTATCTCCAAAAAGACAACGTATTATTTCAAAAATGTATGAAAAGACCCTTGCTCTGCCCTTATGACAGTTAAACGCTTGGAGCGAGACAAGCAAAAAATGTAGATAACTCGATCAAGGAGACATGAAAAGTGGCCCTCCTTTTTTATTTCAGTGGGGAGAGGAAGAGAGAGAAAGAGGATGATGGGGGTGAGGAAATAAGTTTATGTGTGTGTGTTTTATTGAAGCTTTTCTGTGTTGCATGCAAAATGAAACTAGCAAACCTGAGTCAGAAAAGACAGTTCTGATTTACATAACTTCCAAATACCAAGGAAAAGAAAACAAGGCTGACTTTTAACACAACTCACCTCATAAGAGGATAGGAATATAGGAAAAAATTAATAAGAGATAAAATAATCAGATTATGTTATGGTCATACCAGTGATGATGTCAGATGCCTTCCTGTCCAATGTGATTTCTTATTTCAGGACTGAAATCTTATTCAAAGCTGTATATTTGCATTAGAATTAAGCAGAAAATTTGTTTCATTTTCAGTTTAGGAGCATGTAATTTTTTTCTCTGTGGTTAATTTTTTCAATATTTAAATCTCTCTCTTTTGAGTTGTTCCGAATAATTATTCATTATCATTTGAGTGTGTTTTGAGATCTTTCATCGAAAAGTGTTATGAAAACATGAACACACACTTTCCTACAAAATGTGGAAAGCAGAACTGATTTAAACCTTGAATACAAGATGCAGCTTGTCCTGCTTCTGACAGTGATCTGGTATCAGATGGTTCAGGGGAAGCAAAAATCCAACAGAAAAAATCTAAACAGTAGTTTAGAATTAGAATCATAGAATCATTTATGTTGGGAAAGACTCTTAAGATCATTGTGCCCAGCTGTAAACCTATCACTGCCAAGTTCACCACTAAACCCTGTCCCTAAGCACCCCATCTGCACATCTTTTGAATATCTACAGGGATGGTAACTCAAGCACTTCCCTGGGCAGCCTGTTCTAATGCTTGGTAATGCTTTTGGTGAAGAAATATTTCCTAACATCCAATCTAAACCTCCCCTGGCTCAGCTTGAGGTCATTTACTCTTGTCCTATTGCTTGTTACTTGGGAGAAGAGACTGTGAGCCTCCTTTTCTTGAGACTAAACAACGTCCATTCCCTCAGCCTCTCCTCATAAGGCTCATTCTGTAGACCCTTCACCAGCTTTGTTGCTCTTATTTGTATGCACTCCAGCACTTCAATGTCTTTCTTGTTGTGAGAGGCCCAAATCTGAACACACCAAATCATATAATCACAGAATGTTAGGGGTTGGAAGGGACCTCTGGACACCAGGCAGTCCAATAAAGCAGGTTTGCCTAGAGCAGGTTGCACAGGGTCATGTCCAGGTGGGTTTTGAAAGTCTCCAGAGAAGGAGACTCCACAACCTCTTTGGGTGGCCTGTTCCAGTGTTCTGTCACCCTCAAAGTACAGAAGTTTTTCCTCATGCTTAGATGGAACTTCCTACGTTCCATTTTGTGCCCATTTCTCCTTTTCTGTCACTGGGCACCACTGAAAAGAGTCTGGCCCTATCCTCTTGACATCTGCCCTTTAGATATTGATAAGATCCCTTCTCAGTCTTCTCTTCTGTGGGCTGAACAGATCCTTCTCCACTGGATTCTCTCCAGTAGTTCCTTGTCTGTCTTGAACTGAGAAGCCCAGGATTGGACACAGTACTCCAGATGTGGCCTCACTCTAGCAGAATAGCGGGGGAGAAGAACCTCCCTCGGTCTGCTGGCCACATTCTTCTTAATGCACCACAGGTCACCAGGAGTAGCCTCACCAGAGTCAGGTACAGAGGGGCAATCTCCTCTCTAGTTGTGCTGGCCACACTGTTTCTGATACAAGCCAGGACGCTATTTGGTTCCATCTGGAGTTAAAAAAGTACAAGGTTTCTTTAACAACTGAACCCTGTTACAGAAGCTTTGTGTAATTACATCATTAAAAAGACATTTGTGTTCATTATTTGTATACTCATACACATTAATGTTAGCATTTACAATGCCTCCTCTAGATTCCATTTCTCCAGAAGTAAATGGTAAAGTTTTCTTAATATTGTTAGTAGAAATAATATTTTCAAGCATCCTTCACACTAACAATACCAATCTAAGATATTCACTGACGCTATTTTTTTTTTAATAAAATGTTACAAACATATAGGGTTATCTCAGGTCCTAGGGGTACGTTATATATAGATGGAATACAGCCCTTGTTACAAAGTTCTGGAACACCAACCTCATTGTCTTTGGATAGGTTTGCTAGAGTTCTGATAAAAATAAAGTGCCAAGATTAAGTCATTCCCTACTCGTATTCACCTTAAAATAGTAGTTCTGTGATTTTCTAGTAGACGTCATTCTAGAATTACACCATATTCTGTAGAGAGGATTTCATCTACTTCACACACAGAATATCCAACATCTGAAGTAGTGTATTAATCTGTTTAAGGAATTCCCTATAGTCTTGTTAACGAATTATACTGATAGTTGCTGCACAAAAGATGAAAACACAGGTCTTAATACTACAAACACTGTAAGTTATATCAAGTTTAATGATCAGTATAGCAAAGAGGAAAATAAGCATCCAAGAATGGACAAAAAAAAAAAAATGCTGAAAACTAAGGAATGATGAAAATCTACCCTCCATCTGCTAATTCAGTACATGTATTAGGGTAACAATAATTGCTCCAAATTAGTAGCAGCATATTTTAACCATTTTCTGTTGCTTCGTAGTCCTGAATGACCTAGAATTTTTTGCAGTTTCTGATGAGCTTAGTTTAAGTTGAATGAAAGGAGACAGCTGACTTTGCGCAAAAATCTAATGCATATTTTTCAATGGTTCATAAAATGTGACTTTGCATCTGCTGGGTTATGCAAAAATGAGAAGTGGAATCTAAGGCATGGAGAAGTATATCTGTTTACTTGTGTAACTCAAAAAGCATGAAAATAAAGGGAAGAGAAAACTGGGGAGAAAATAGAAGTAAGGAAGAGTAGTTTTGTAAACTCTGATGTTCAGCTGTAGAATGAATGCCTTATAACAAATACTCTAGCTTCACCCCAGCTCTGTGTTACAGCAAGATCCATAAATGCTCTATACTGTTCTGTGCCTTGGATTCTAGGAAAGAAAGACAGGAATTTGCTTTCATAAATAAAATAATGTAGTGCAACCAACCCAGACCAGATAATGAGGATATTGTATGTACAAGTAAGTAAACGCAGAAGAAATTATAATGTTTCTCTTTTGGATAGATGGAACAATTTGTAGGCAAATTACTCTTTATGAAGTGTCAATGCTACAAAATTAGTCTGCATTCTTTGAACGATTGTAATGAAATCTTCATAATTCCCCCCAGTGTGAATGGAATATCAGAAACACTGTGCTTGAAACAGAGTAACCTTTGATGTCAATTCCCCATAAAGAGTTGCGATGGTTTCCTTGGTTTCCTTCTTTCTTAAAAACGACTCTCACAAGAATTCTGTATTGCAGATACACAAATCTGTACTTTAATAGTAGCTTTGTCAAATAAAACGTTGATAAGTCAAATCCATTAACATATGAATACACTCAGCTGATTAGACGACTTACTACAGGGCCCCTGTATTCAGCAAAAATGGTTTTAAAAATTCTGGAGGCCAGTATGAAACTTTTTTTTAAAAAAGCATTTTTAAAACTGCTTTCACTACTCCTGTGTGCACATAGCCTCAATAAAAGTATGACGTAAGTAAACTTCCTTAGTTTATGATATTTCATAATAAATAGCTTAGAACAACTATTTTCAGAATTACAAGGAATGCTTTTAAACTAGTTGAAAAGCTAAGCACTTCACAGGTTGCTGGGACATTATTTTAACCTAAGTCACAACATTAAGCACTGCAAATAGTAAATGTTTTCTGTGCAGACTGAAAGTGTGAGATGATTTTTTACAGTGTGTGGAATGCATGTGACATATTGTATGAGGATGTGTATCTTTTCAAGAGCTGAATGACAAGCATGAGAAATAGTTCTCAGCAGTGATGACTGCATTCCTAGCCCAGATAACAAGTCCATGGGTATTTCCCTGGAGGCCAGTATGAAACTGAGAATCACAGCAGTGACTAGAGCTAAGCCAAAGAGCACTGCTATTACCTGTTTTATGAAAACTGTACTTTCCACATAATCTGGAAATAGATACTTAAATTGTAGATTGACTGCATTTATTTTTTACAAAGTTCAAGAGACAATATTGAAATTTCAGAAAAAGAAGTTCTGCAACTTCATGTCATAATTTTTATCTTTGCTATTATACTTCTGTTCATGAAAAGGTTTACATTGTTCTGCTACAGTCTCCTCTGGCATCTATGCACTGAAAATTCTGATACTTCATCAAAAAGTCACTGATTATTTTCAGGATAATGTCTTGATATCTCTAAATAAATACTATTTCTGCATTGAATTCTCATTTCATCATGAAACAAAGAGCCCTATATTTACTTACCTAATGCATTGAACAATCTTGCAAATCACCCTCTCAAGTTAGTGAAGACTTCTTTACAAGTCATCAACATTGCCATGTAAAAATCTTCAAATATTGTAATTCTGAATATTCTAACATATGTATTTTGTCCTTAAAAACATATTATTCACACATAGTATGTGCAAACATAGAGGCATGAAGGAACTCTGATAGTTTCTCCATTTTAAGGTTTATTTACTATAGAATTCCCCTATACACTGACAAAAGTTTGATGAGCAGCTGTTCTTTCTTTTCCTCCTCGTTGTCCAGGTTCCCTTATATCTACCCTGTCGCGGTTTGAGGGGGGCTATTCCCCCGTACCGAAAGGAATGCGACGAAATAGTGTGTGTGTCGGCTATGGAAGCCAGCCAAAGCACACACAGAAACTTTTGATGCTCATTAGTCGGGCTAGGAAGATAATAACACATATGAGCGATAGAAGCAGGAACATTTAATGAGATAGATGCCCTTGAAGTAAAGATTGGACTGGGAAAGGGAGAGAAAGAGATGAGGGAGAATACATCTCGATCGGGCAATTCCCGCCGCTTACAAACTTCACCCCACAATGGCTCACCACGCCGGGGGGGCAGGGGAAGGCAAAAGTCCGCCCGTAGTTTGTCTGTTGCCTGCGCAAAGGCAAAGTTCGATAATGGGATTCTCCTGGATGCAAACCTTTCATGCAATAGAATTCTTCTCCTCTGGGGTGGCTGTAGGGCCCTCTGCCAAGGATAGCTTCTTCCAGACTCCCCCATGTACACATCTGTGCCGCAGGCTAGCCAGATCGCGTCTTAAGGGAATATCTTCAAATTCTCCTGCGCGTGGGGGCTACTTCATCCGCCGCAGGAATAAGGGGTACCGCTGGGTCCATCCATCAGGGCAAGACAGTTCCTTAGACCACCCCCGCCGGGAATCGGCAGAAAACAGAGAAGGTCCTACCCATTTTGCAGAAGGAGTCTTTTACTGCTTCAGGGAACTAGCAGGTCTTG
>NW_010420373.1:104453-105886 GCF_000710305.1 Buceros rhinoceros silvestris
AAGGGGTACTGCTGGGTCCATCCATCAGGGCAAGACAGTTCATTAGACCACCCCCACCGGGAATCGGCAGAAAATGGAGAAGGTCCTACCCATTTTGCAGAAGGAGTCTCTTACTGCTTCAGGGAAGTAGCAGGTCGTGGACCTGTCTTTTTCTCCAGTCCGAGGGTGTCAGCTTCAGAGTCCTGCGCAGCATATCTGTAGCAGTGCGGACGAGATAGAGAGGAGGGCAGGTAGAGCAGAGAGGGGAAAGCAAGATGGCAAAACGGCGTCAAGTCTTCTCGGCGCTCCCCCTTTTATGACTTCATTCACGGAGGCGTGTTCTCCTTCCCGGAAGCTTGGGAGAACCACAGCTCTCTGGGAAGAAGAAAGCCAGACAACATGAGAGCATCCGGTTCCTCCATGTTGAACCCAGGACACACCCATACCATAAAGGTATTCTTGCTGTGTGTGCAATTCTCTTTTATCCATCCATTTGCCTACCATTAACACAGGATCACAAAATCATGGAATATCTTATGCTGGAAGGCACCAGCTCCAAAATGGTCCCGCTACAGGATGCGAAGAGAGTGGAAGGAGAGAAAATAAGCATGAGGAACTGAGAATGAGAGTGCAGGGGAAGGTGGCTTAATTTTTTTCTCACTACACAAATCTATCTTAATCTCAATAAATAGCTACCCATAGTTTGTTTTGCTCACGATGTTATTTGGTAAGAGATCTCCCATCTTTCTCTGGACCCGTAATTGTTTTTGTCTAATTTCCTCCCTGGCTGGGTATCTTGCTGCTGGCCAAGGTTAACCCGCCACAAAGCCACTGCTCAAAGCTGGGCCAATTATATCTGTTTTAGACCCCTGAACAGTTGGTGGCTCCTTGCTGCATCCACTGCAGTATGTCAATGTCTTTTTTTCTGCAAGGAAATTCAAAATTAGATGTAACACGCCAGGCGTAGCATCACCAGTGGTTAATAGAGGAAAAAAATAATTCCCATCAACTCACAGGCTGCCATCTCACTAATGCATTTCAAGATAAGCATCTTGAAAAGATGGTAAACATCTTTGCTGAAAGGATGCATTGCTGGCTGTCCTGCTTTAACATAAAACCCGTTTGATTGACATATGAAACAAACCAGTTCAGGTGTTCCTCCCCCTGCACGTCACTGCTCCTTGCTGGCTGTGGAGCTCCATGGTGGGATGGTGTCTCTGTAAGAAACTGCATATGTTGGAGACTGCTGGAGACGTGGTTAAGCTGCAGCAGCTGCTGCGCCGGCAGCCGTTTTGGCTTCCCTGCGGGGTGTGGTTGCTGCTCTCAGGAGGACGGGGCTGCTGCTGTCTGCTGACCCTTGGGGAGATCCTGCTGCTGCTCGCTCCTGTCTGCCGGCCGGTCCCTCTTGCTGCTGCTCGGACTGGCTGGATTTTAACCCAGAGACGCCCCGCCCG
>NW_010420373.1:105979-118149 GCF_000710305.1 Buceros rhinoceros silvestris
CTCCGGCACCTGGCGGCACCTGGCGGGGGTGGCCCCGGCCCCTGCTGGAGGTGACCTGCCACAGGCATTAACTGGTAGTTTGCCCATGGTTTAACCTCTGCCACACCAGATCCCCAAACCTTGTATATATTTGTTACCCCCTTGTTGTTTATTGTCAGTATAACATTTTTCTGTCGTTATTAAAATAGTTTTAGTTTCCAAAACTCAGCTGAGGCCTTGCCCACTTTCTATCTTTTTTTATCTCTCTCCTAACCCTTTCCTCCTGGAATGGAGAAGGGGCTGACCGGAGAGATATTTTGTCCTGTGGTTTGGCCCTGCCTCAGCCAAACCAGTGACACTGGCTTATGTTTCAGCTCATCTACCAGGGCCTCAGTGACCCCTTCTGTAAAGCTGTCTTATAGAATCATAACACGGTTTGGGTTGGAAGAGACCTTAAAGTACCGCATTCCAATTCCCTGTCATGGGCACGTGTACCTTCCAGTAGACCAGGTTGCTCAAGGTTCCAGCCAACCTGGCCTTGAACACTTCCAAGGAGAGGCCATCCACAGCTTCACCAAGGAACATGTTGCAATGCCTCACCATCCTCACAGTGAACTTCTTCCTTACACAGAATGTAAATCCACTCTCTTTCAGTTTAAAGCCACTACCTCTTGTACTATCACTACGTGCCCTTGTCCCTCCCTATCTTTCTTGCAGGCCCTGTTTAGGTACTGGAAGGCTGCTGTAATGTCCCCCCGGAGTCTTCTCTTCTCCAAGCTGAACAATCCCAACTGCCTCAGCCTGTCCTCACAGGAGAAGTGTTTCATAGCTCTAATCATTTCGTGGCCATTTTCTGGAGTTGCTCAAACAGGTCCATGTCCTTCTTATGTCGGGGTCCCCAGAGCTGAACACAGTTCTCCAGGTGAGGTCTCATGAGAGCAGAGCAGAGGGGAAGAATCACCTCCCTTGACCTGCTGACCACACTTCTTTTGATGCTGTGCAGGATATGGTTGGCTTTCAGGGCTGTGAGTCACATTGCGGCTCACCCTAGGGAGGTGGTGGAGTCCCCATCCCTGGAAGTGTTTAAAAACCGTATGGATCTGGTGTTGAGGGACATGGTGTAGGGATCCTGGCAGTGTAGGGGTAACGGTTGGACTCGATGATCTTTGAGGTCTTTTCCGGCCGGATGATGATTCTATGATTCTATGATTCTATGATATTCAGTTTTTCATCCACCATCACCCTCAAGTCCTTCTCTGCAGGGCTGTTCTCAACCCAACCGTTGCCCAGCCTGTATTTGTGCTTGAGATTGCCCCAACCTAAGTGCAGGACCTTGCACTTGGCCTTGTTGAATCTCATGAGGTTTGCACAGCCCCACTTTTCAAGTCTGCCAAGGTTCCTCTGGATGGCATCCCTTCCCTCCAGCATGTTGACCAGACGTGTGACTTTTCATGTGCTATTGCTGAATGTTGTGAGATTTCTGTTCTCTATGAGATTTGCTTTTTCCCTCCTGTTGTAGTCTGTCTGAATAGCAGCTGTATCCTTCATCTTTCTGACCATTCCCTTGTATTTGGAACCGTGTGCAAATTTGCTCAGAGTGCACTCTGGGCCATCATTCAAGTTTTTAGTAAAGACGTTAGTTAATGGTGGCTCAAGTACTGATCTTTGAGGGGAGGCATGAATTATGAGCTAGACTTCTATTAGTAACTGATTGTAGGAATGATCACCACACTTTGAGCAGGGGGGTCTAGTCAGTTTTCTGCTCATCTTATTTTCTGTTTATCCAGTCCACTTTCCATTATTTTTGCTATGAGGCTAATATTGAATATTGTATAAATTTCTTGCTGAGATCATGTTAAGTGACACCATATATGACATTAATTCTATTCCACATAGTATTTTGCATCATCTTGTTATGAAGTGTTTTTCCTATTCTTGTCTTACTTTTCAGTCCCATTTTTCAGTCCTTCTTCTCCTTGTTTCTTCTTCAAGTTCTATGTTTTGCAAGTCCGTATTTTCAGTCTTTTGCCCTGCTTTTTGAATAATAAAAGGGTTAGAAGAGGTTCAAACTTACAGCGAAATTGAAATAGCATTAATTTTACTCCTAGAAAATGCAGGACAATGTGTTCACATTTCTCAAGGCAACTTGCACCTTTGAACCCAACGGTATGTGCAGAAGAAGACAGGCATTTCTGATGTAAACTTGTAATCACTTCTAAATATCAAACGATATTCCCAATTAGTCTGTTAAGTGCAGCCTTCCATTTCAAATTTACTGAATAGCGGGACACTACATTTTTGAGCCAAATAAATAGCAATAAATAGCAAATTAAAATCACAAAAAACGTTGCAAAGATGGAGATGCACAATCAAAGGGCAAGAACTGCAGCAAGTGGATTCATCAATCTTAAAGCCTTTAGACAATTTGAAATCTTTTTGTTTTTCTGTTTCTAGCTAGTAGTAGTGGTTTAAGCCCTTTGTTGCAACCTGCCACAAAGCAACCGCACAGCTGCTTGCTCACTCCTACTCCCCTGTGGAGGGATAGGGAGGAGAAAATACAACAAATGGCTCAAGGGTTGAGACAAATGTCAGGGAGGGCTTCCTCACCAGTTTTGGTTAAGGGCAAAAGACAGACTCAACTTGGGGAAACAAAATCAATAATTTAATTTAAACAAAACTACCACATATTTACCAACTGAATCAGAATAGGAGAGTAATAAATACATCCTGATCTTAAAAACACCTTTACCTTACACCTCCTTTCTTCCTGGGCTCAGCTCTGTGACCTGCTCCCTACTAGCAGCAGAGGGGGGCAGAGAATGGGGGTTGAGGTCAGTCATGTTCCGTGCTATGTTTCTGCTGCTCCTTCCTTCTCAGGAGGAAAACTCCTCACAGTCCTTTTCTGCATCAACATGGTGCTCCTCCCATGGGACATAGTCCTCCACAAACTTCTCCTACAAGTGTGGATCCCTTCTGCAAACCACAATTCCTGCAGTGATGGGCTGCTCCAGCTTAGGCTTCCCTCAGAGTCACAACCTTCTTCAGAATCAGCCACATCCTCCAGCATGGGGTCCTCCACAGGTCACAGATGTTATGCCGCCCCACTGTTGCTCTCTAAGAACTGCAAGGGATCAGCCTGCCATCTTACTACAGGACAAGGAGGAATTGCTCCTCCAGTATGCTCTCTACTGACCTCTGCATCCTCATGGTTCATGCTCACCTCTCACACCTCTCCGAAACAAAAGAGATTCCAAAACAAAAGAACCAGCCAAACAGATTTCCCCTCTTAAATATGTTAACACAGAGATACTGATTGGTTCAATCTTGGGCAGAGACCAGTCCGACTTGGAGCCAGGGGAGCTTCTTACTGGAGCCATGACAGTAGACCCCTCCCCCACTACCAAAACTCCACCAGACACAAAACCATCATAATATCCATCATAGATAAAATGAGAATTGGCTTCTGATATTAGTATGATTTATTGACTAAGTGGTAAGGGAACAATAAAGTTATAAACATCTGAAAGAAAGTTCTTTATTATAAAATTTTTTGCAACATATTTCTCTACAGTCCCTAAAAAAATAATTATGTGAGATACATACAGGTCTGGGAAGGGCATGTTGTGTCCTTGGTTTTAGAGGAGAGCTAAACTGATTTTGATTTGAAATTTGTTGAATAGTAAACACAGGTTTTGGTTTTGTCCATTTTTAGCTCGCATGTGATTTATCGGCTACACTTCATATAACAATATACTTCGTATAGCTTTCCTCTGCTTTGTTGAAATCAGTGTACTCATTTCATTTGCAAAGTATTTATTTCTACGTGTGTGTCTAATTCCTTATAGTAAATTCATTAGAAGTGGGGAGATAATTCTGAAAGGATTATTCTGTGTGTAAGGAGATTTTGAACTAAGCTAAATTTTAACATCACTTAAAGGAATGAGTAAATATGTATGACTGAAAAAAAAATTTGGACTTGTAGAGTGCAATGCCACGGAATGAGGTTTAATGTACCTTTGCTCCAATTTTCAGGTGAAATAGGCTGTCACAATTCTGTCTCTTCAGCAGCAGTCAGTTCACTCCAGAAATGTGCTACAGGCGGAAGAGCAAGATAATTGCAAGAGTAATGGGGAGCAAAATGAACAAGATAATTGTCACGGAGATTAAGGATTGCTTGTTTTTTGTTTATTGTCAATACTGTTGCTATAGTTACAGACAGACATTGATAAAAAAATTATACTTGTATATTAGATTTTTCAAACAGAGAAAAAATGGAATTATATTACTTTTGCTTTCTCTTTGTTGTATTTGTGACCTCTCCAAATAATGGCAAAAAACCAAAACTCCATATAGTTTCTCATATTTGTAGGAAATAGTGATTTTTCAAGCAAATGTAATGGATTAATTGTAATGAAATAAATATCAACCCAGAAATTATTTTGGAATTTATATTCTTGCTAAAATTAGAAATACTTTTCTTGAGAAAACAAATTTTCTAGTTAGAGCTAAAATTAAAATTTACACGGACAGCTACCAGTTGTAAAAGAAATTTTTATATCTGCACTATGTAAATTTTGGAAATATCAGACTATAATTTTACTGTCAGGATCTAAACTCCATTCAAACCTGTGTCTAAACTTTTTGATATAAACTACATAATATATGTATTCATACATAGTATATATATATATGTATGTATGCAAATTCTATTTTTATATTCCTTTTCTGGAACAAGGACTTTTTTATTGAATATTTCAGGTATAAAATAAAAAAAAAAGTTTCTGCTTCCTTGGGGAACTTGGGAATGTGGAAAGATTCCACAAATAAATTATGTGTTTTTCACTATGTGACAGTTAGAAATCTAATTAGCAGGTTGTCTGTGATTTCATTAAGAAAACTTACGTCACAGATTCAATCGCAGAAATATTTAAAAAGTCACTTATTTTCCTTATAAATAGCTACAATTGAAAATGCACTCAAATTGCATTTTAGAGATCTCCCATAATGATTAGCAGCGAAGATAAGGTTCTGAAAATTTTCAAGGCCTGTGAATAAACTAATGAAAACTGTCCTCAATTTAAGCATTTATGTAGTCATTTGGACCAATTAGGGAAAAAAAAATTGTTCTGTAACACTTCATTCTGTTGTCTGTAGTAGAAAGGAAAACTGGTTGACTAGAAGAGCAGCTCTCCAGGACACTTGAGTCAGTCTATTAACTACATTAAAAAAAACCTTAAGGACTTAAGATTCTAAATACTTACTTATACTTTACCTTACCTTATATATATGAATCTGCAATTCATGACCATGAATGTCTCTTTAGCTCATACATTCCTCTCTAACTAAACAAGCTTTACACAATTAAGTTCCCTAGGTAAGTATGGAGGATGCAATAACACTTAGCCCTTGACCCTCTAAGGAATCTTGCTGCATATCTAATGCCTAGTTTTCTTTGGCTTCAGAGATTGAAATTTCCTCTCCCTGCCTGCTCTGTCCCCTAGAGGAGACTGACCTCCAGACCAGATTTCTCCTCCGCCTCACACAGTCTGGATCCAGGTATGGGTGAGGAAGATACTTTCCTTGAAGCTATCACTTTAAAGAGAATTTTTTTTCTTTCCTTTTTTTTTTTTTTTTGGTCAGAATAAGGAAATAATGATAAGAAACCACCTGAGATTTTTGAGGTTTTGGCTCAAAACTATAACTTTTACTATCCTATGGAAGTCAGGCAGGCAAGCAGGCAGGAAGGAAGAAAGGAAGGAAAAAGGGAAAGAAGGCAGGCAGGAGAGAAGGAAGGAAGGAGAGACTTCCACTCCTTTTTCCATCTTTTAATCTAAGATTTTGAATCAACATAAGAAATGTACTGAAGCACAGTTAGGTACCTAAACTCTGGAAGGAAAGGCTTTAAACCACAAATTTTCTTCAGGGTTTCTTGCTGATTATTATTTGTATGCAGATTATTGTGAATTTCCTTCTGAAGTGTCCAGCTCTCCTGCAAAGCACAGGTATATTTATTCACAAAACTACCAAGATTTCATTTACAAGACTACTAAGAAACAGATGAAAATTCTAGAGAAAAATTTAAAAAACTGCGTAAGATGCATAAAATCTCTCTTCCTCTTCATATCCAGCTCACAAGACAATAGGTTCATGGTCAATGTCAGTCTTTTTGTGCCACGTATAACCTCATAAAGCCTAGGTTTGGGCAAGCAGTCTTTTTTTTATGTCTCGGTTCCAACTTGAGAGCTCTTCAGGGTTTAGAAAGCTGCCAACAAGATGTTGACTGACTGTATATTAAAACATTCCTTTCTGCCTCAGTGGACATTATTCACATTTCATTTTCATCTTTTTCAAACACCAAACTGTGCATTATATTCAAGACATAAAACCTGGCATTCATATACATTTACATTAATGAAATTAATATGAGATGTTTGTTACTGGCTTTAATTTCAGCCAGCACATCTGAGCCAGCAAACATCATGCTAGCGAATTATTTTGTTGTGAACTGAAATCCAACCCTGTCAGTGAAAAAAACATGAGAGAATACTTTGGGAAAAAATATCCCCTCATCAGAGAAAGTAAATACTTTAATTCTTCAGCAAGTTTATCCTAAATTTTAAATACCTTACTTAAAAAAAAGTCTTTAGATGTCTTCAAGCTAAACAGAATTCCCTGAACATTCTCAGTTATACATGATGTATTTTATAGTTTAACTATGAATTACTTTGTATAAATTAGAATATTCTAAAAATGTCTTCTTACCAGTAATTTCTACAGAAGTAATTCTCTGTGGATAAAAACATATTTTTATCCTTATATACATCTTGCGCACCCAATAAGTGCTAAAAATGGTTTTATTTGCATAATTCTAGAGTTGGGAATACAGTTTCTTTAATCACTCTCCAACAGCCTATTCAGCTTTTCCTTTGAACTGAAGTGATGCTGCACCCTGTTATGCCAGCTTTTGTTGAACAAGTTTAATGCAAATACCACTGCTAAACTCAATTCCCCCAATTTTGAAGCATTTGGGCCTGATATTGCTAATTCTGTGCTCACTGGCAAGTTATGAGGGATTAGAACAATACTGCAGTATCATCACACTGCAAAGTAGCCAGATGGCCTGTCCTTTTTCCTGCCTTCTGGTGCTTGCATTCAACTACAGCAAGAGATCTGCTTATCTAGAATAAAAAGCCTACCAGACACTGGTAATTGCTTGGACTGACTGCTAGTCTCTATCTGACTGCCATGGAAAACTGAACACCGTTTTCTTAAAATATGTACCAGAAGTGGTACAAATTAACCTTGGTCAAAGCTAACATCCGCTTCTTTATCAGCAAGTTATTTGCAAGTTTTTCTGTAGTTTTAAAATCATATATAATGGAGAAGTTTCTGACTTGTGTCTCAGCCAGTGCTTACAAAAAAGGTCACACTGCAGGTACTTCGATGTTTTTTGAAAGTCATGTTGATTCTGTTGTTGCAGTTCTGATAAAAATTAGATCTATATGATCAACATAGTAGGTTTATTTAGAGAAGAGCTACACTAAAATTCTATAGCTGTAGTGAAGAATAAGTGACATTAGTTTACATTTCACACAGCATTGTTCTGCTGAAGGTTCTGCAGCTTCCATATGTGTTAAGAGCTGGACTGAAAACAGTGGGAATAGATTGTAAATGGGCTGCAGGTTTCATCAAGAAGTTAGGTGCTAAAAAAGGAGTTGAAACTGAGCCTAAATCCGGTTCTGGAAACCAAGCTTTGCCAATGCAGAATATTTTAGGAAGATGTGGTAACAAATCTGAGGTTTATAACATGCAGTTTATTGTTTGCTGAGATATATACAGTAACAAAAATTCAAACAAAGAGATAAAAGGACTTAGATGCTTAAACAGCTGAGATGCAGAAAATAATCCATTTCACGTGATTTCTAAACTTGCTTACCACTGCAGATACTACCCTGTTTATCTTGAGAATGATAGAAGTCCTACAAGCTCTTAGAAATGTCGTCCAGTCAAGGTAGGTGTTTATCTTCCATGTAAAACCAGGGTTCTAAGTTTGGCTAGATATTTGGACTTTCCCAGCACGCTATGTGAGGAGAAGTCTGCTCTGTGCCTTTTCACAAGAGGTAGCTGCTATAGACAGATGGGTGCAGTGAGGATTCACTACAGTATAATTTTATGTGCCAGATGAGGTTTAATTTCAGACCTGATGCATGATGGGGGTCAGAGTCACCTTCGTAGGCTAGGGGATACCCCGTGTGGCGCTCTTTAACTTCTGCATCCACATAACACTTTAAAACAAGTGTTTTGCTAGATTGCACTCTCATTTTTGAAATGCCTACCATTTTAGCCATATATTGTTCATTGTTTTGCACAGTGTTGTAAATATTATTCTACATAAATTTCATTTGTCTCAGTATTCTACAAAACAAGCAGGAATCAAAACCATAAACTGCAGTTTTAAACCTGTTCTCCATTTAAGATTGATCTGAAGAATTGCCCCAGGGTGACTTAGATAACCTAGTTCAGCACTGACACCCTTAACTTTGTTTTACACGGATTCAATCTGGTCTCTGCTCACAGCTGGCTGGAAAAGAGTGAAAAAGAGTGACATCTTCAGTTTCACTGCACTTCTCTCTTCTTTCTCTGTGTACTTAGCACTATCACAGAACCTGCTTGTATCACACATGGTAGTCACAGTGGGAATAAATCCTTTATCCCCATATTTATTGTATAGAACTAAATATTAATCGGTTTATGTCCTGAGATTGCATAGAATTCTCCAAATTGTTGAAGATACTTGATGTTTAGAATTTATCCCCTAGTTTGAATTTTCACCGCTATAAACATGAAGCAGTTTTCCAACTCAGTGACATGCATTTTTTAAAACTTCTAAATAAGTAATGCATATTTTTGAAAGATGGTGTGGGGAAGCCAAAACAAAAAAGAAAACCCACACAAGCTGGCAATCTCAGGAAATGTAAAGCAAATGACAAAGCCCCTCAACTGTTTCACACTGCAGTGCAGAGCTATTTCAGGGAGAGCTCATCAGTCTTCCAGTAAGTAGTATTTGTAAATAAAGTTCAGAGAAAGAAGAGCAAACCTCCAAATTTATGTTTATTTCTTCAGGTGATTTTTACAATATTGGTATTATTTTGAATCTTTGAATTTATAATGACTATGTAAAATTTTTAGCTATTATGTGTTATTCGTGTATGGCTTTCTGAAGTATTTTACTTTTTTACCTGACTCTATTATACGATACATTTTAGAGCAACAGATTGGTTTTAAACTCTTCCCCTGAATATCTAATTTCAAAGAAGAGAAATAACAACAGAGGAAGAATTTTGTCTTGTCTCTAGTTTATTTTAATTTTTTGTGCAAAACTCAATAACTTGATAAGCAAAATACTCTTTACAGAAGAATTGGATGCAAAATGTGCATGTCATTGATATGAACTATATTGAGAGAAAACTGAAATTCTGTGTCCTGGGTGAGTGGGCTAGCCATAAGATGTTAGTTAAATAAGGTGGATTGTTCTTTTTTAGCCTGTGATCTTGTATAGGGTCTCCTTGTCCAGACATGGTCCAATTAATGGTGACTAGATTAAGCTTCAGGGCCACACAGGTAAAGAAATACTTTGTTGGTCTTACTGTAGTTGTAGATATGAGCTGAAATAGAACTGCTTTGTGCAGATATAAATGAAATACCTCTGAACATGCCCACAAATAAATACTCTGATCCCTAAAAAACTAGTGGTGAAAACATAGGAGTTAATAGATTTTAGCTGCCTTCAAAACTACAATGAGATTCCTAGAATGACAATTCTGGCTGCAGACATTGAAAGTGAGAGCTGGTCAGCTCTTTAATGACCTAATGACTTTGTTGAACTAAGTTGTAGGGAATTATATTTCTTAACAGCTCAGGCCAGATTTTTTTCCCTTATCCTGTTATAATTGAAGCATAACTGTAATGTTGTTTCCACTATTCTAAGCATGACACAACTTTATTCACAGCTATATGATTGCTTATCTTATTTACACAGACATTTAATAAAAACATTCCCGAATTAGGCAGCAGTCCATCTATATTGATGACTTTGTGGTTGGGTTGTGAAGTTTACCCTCTCATGTGTCCTTGGGACAGTATTTCAGAAATCCATTTGCCCTATGCTGAACCTTTCACACAGCTGCTGACTTTAGTTATTGCACGTGTGGGACTTGGGAAACAAGTATTTCCTCATGGGAAAAATGTGTATTAAAGAAAAACAGGTACTGCAACCAACTTATAATAGCAATATCACCTGCCACATGTTGTGTAAAGTTCAGTTACATCCCAAAACTTAACTTTTGCATATAGTTCAGCTTTCACTAGCATGTTCAAATGTTATTATCTATTTGGCTTTTCAAAATCACAACTGTATTGGCTGGGTTCCTGTGATACATGAGATATGCATATTTATGCATTAGTGCGGTTGTCCTACAGGAACTTGCTTTGTTTGGTTTAATTCTTGGATTGGGAGCTAGGCAAGGTTTCCAAACAGATTCAGAGCTGCAGCAGCAGCACTAAGATAAGCCTCACCACGAAGAAAAGAGTGCACCTCCATCAGGCTGTCAAAGGAACCAGCTGACAAACAAGAGACTGCTAGGAAATGTTTGAGAAGAGAACAGCAAATAAATAAGTGCGTGCCAAGGTTCAGATTCATCTAAATAGCTATTCAGCCTTCAATATCTATTAATTCTTCATCATTTTCTGGGATAAAAATGGTGTTGATACCTGGATCTAATGCACATCTTTGACAACAGTCGAGCTTAAGTATTTAAAATATTTTCAAAAACTTCAATCCTGTAGCAGTCTTCTAATACAAAACGATTTATATTTACTAGAACTATTTGAAGTTGGCAGAACAATATTAGTCCAGTGGGTTAATAATTGTTACGAACTATGAAGGTGTGCAATCTATTTATATGTACATATGTATATATGTCTATACATGTATGTCTATATATTTGTGCAAGTTTTACCGTGTGTCTATCTATCTATCTATCTATAAGAGAAACAGGGTGGGAGATTTCTGTTTTAAGAAAGACCTTTCAATATATATAAAATACTTGAAAGACATTTTGACCCTCTTTTGGAAAGGGGATTTTCCATACAATCTCTTGGACATCTCTCAAGATTTATTTATGTTGTTTTATGATCCTTTAGAAAAATAACAAAAAAAAGAAAACAAAATCCAAGGAAGACTAACTTTATTTAAAAAAGGGGAGTAAAACAACACTCCAGGCTTTCATCTTCTGACCTTCCAACAGCAACATAACGTGTCTACAAAACACCTCCTGTGAGTCTCATTAGCAGTTTTAATTATTCACTGTTAATTCTTCCATATGTTGCTATTGCTATCATGACCCAATGTTATTTTGAAAAATAGATGACAAGTTTTTCCTTGCCATTGTAAGATTTGCATCATCATCGTGCATATCAGAGCATCTGTGACTTTCTCTTCTCTGCTCAAAGGCCTTTTGAGACTATATCTGTTGTCTGGTTTATGGGAGTTACATACTCTCGGATCTGGTTCTGTATAAGCATGCAGTCACGTAACAGACTTCAATGCATTTCTGTCAGTTCGCAGTCAGAGAGAAATCTTGTTAGTGGTAAAGAGGCTTGATCCTCAAAAGTAAGCTTTATGCATTATGAGACCTTCGAATGTTCTTACAGACAAGAAAAATAACAAAATCATCATAAAGAGGAGATGGAAATGGAATTGGTTTATGCGCTATTTTTCAGTGACTGAACAAGTTTTCAAGTGCGACAGATGGTGGATGAGGCAAAAATTTGGAGTCAGAAGAGGGGATTAATTTCACCTAACTTTGCATGCTGTACTATGTTACGATGTACATCTGAGATGACTACTATAAACTCCTTTTAAATCGAAAGGAGAAAAATTACACATTTGGAGTAGATTATCTGATTATTTAAATTTCCAATTTAAGATGGGAAGTGCATTCTGAAATGTCTTTTTTTTTTTCTTTCTCTTGATTCTAAAGTTGACCAGTCCTGATGCCTGCCTCTGCATCAAAAATGTTTAGTTTATTTAGTTGAGCCATACTCTGAGCAACTAGGAATTTTGTCATTATTTGGAAGAATATAAATTAAGCCTTGAGTAGTTTTCCAGTTGTCAAGAGTTAGGTCTGGGC
>NW_010420374.1:0-1821 GCF_000710305.1 Buceros rhinoceros silvestris
AGTTATATTTTTATATGTATTTTTATATTTATTTTATTTACATAGTTTTTATCTCTTAAACTTCAGCAAGTAAGCAAGAGTTTTGCAAAACCAAGACCTCTGCTTCTGGATGTCCCATGCACTGATTACTGCTAACTGGTCACCTTAGTGAATTCTTTTGTTGCCACTCAAGACACACTTGAATTTACAGTCCTGTTCTAGCTTTGAGGAGAGTCTGAGTAGCCTTGTTCTTCCTTTCATTGTAATACAGTCCCTCTTTCTATATAAACATATATAGTTTCATAAATTCTTTTTTCCAGTTATTTAGAAGAAACCTGTTTTGTACTTCAAAATTTCAGGTGTGAAAGCCTGAGGGAAATCTCTCTGTGAAGATATTTTTGAACTGCCTGTTTTTGAAGATCCCAATATTCTGCTCTGACAACTGTTCCTGGACATCAGTATGAGTCACACTTTCAAATCACTGATGATTTCCTAAATTAATCTGATCAAACAAATTCCCCACTATTGTTAGCCATGAGTATCTCTTTTCCACATGACTGGATTTGGATGGGGAAAAAAAATGTCCGTTGTGAAGTCACTACCACAAGAAATGTCCATCTATGAGAATTACCATTTCTTTCAGTTCTTTTTATAATCAGTCCTGTGTGATACAGTACTCCTAGTCGTGCCTGTTTTTGGAAGAACTAGCCTCCAGTGAAATGCAAGAGTCAGAATGGCTGACAGAAATGCTTTTTTGCCATCCCTTTTTCTTTTTTTTCTTCCGTGAATGGCCGTGGATGCAGGATGTTTTGAAAGGGCCAGTGCAGAGGAATAAAAAAGCAGAGAGGAAAGCAGAAGAGCTGGCAGCTAACTAGTGCTGGGAAGGTCCCTCACTGTGGCATTTGGACAGTATGGGCTTCTTCTCTTCCTAGCACTTGCTGGCTCCATGTGTGAAGCTTTCATATTTCTACAGCTTTGGAGTTCCACCTGTCCTTCAGGAAAGATGTGTGTGTTGGTTGCCTTGGTAGTTTCCTAAACAAACACAATGTGTTCAGAACAAATTCCCTTCTCAGAGCAGCCAGGGCTCACAGGCTCAGGGCAGAGATTACAGCCCTGCTCTGCATGAGCAGCCTAGGAGCGCAAGCCAGGGCAAGGGCAGATAAAACACAGATATAGTCCAAGGAAGCTCAAAAATCGCAAACAGGTAATAAACTAGTAAGTTTGTCACTGTAATCAAATACCCTTGATTTACACAGAAAACACTTTTCCAAGGCTCTGGTTGCCAGGGTACTCAGAAACTGGGTGCATTGAAAGTAAAAAAAAAAAACTCTAAAAGGAGAAAATATATTTTTTTTAAATTTACACTCTTGTGAATGCATCTGGTAACATTTATTATTACCAGAAGTAACTAAGCGAAGTATATACAATCTTTTTTGCAAATACCCAGCACATTCTCTATTGCATATAAAATTTCATTCCATATTTTTTGCAGAGGGACTGGAAAAACCATAGTATTTCTTTTGCTTGTTTCCTATGGCAAAGAGTTCCTCTTTTCTCTACTTCTTTCCATTGTAGGCAGAGTCTCACTCCCCAGAGGATGTAAAAGCAAAAATTCCATTATGAATATGTTATAAATTCCACCTCAGGACATGTTCCACTTCCAGAAAAGGAGTTATAATGAGGAGTGTTTTTTCAAATAAAAGCATGTGTCACTTCATTTTGGAGGTCCTCAGAGTTTTGAACAGCTGCATGAACTGGGGGATAGATGAGACATAAAGCGACCAACCTCTTCTGTGTTAGCCTGTGTGAGAGGGACGTGTAGGTACCTGTGGGTGTGGGTGG
>NW_010420374.1:1959-3590 GCF_000710305.1 Buceros rhinoceros silvestris
AAGAAACATGAGGATGGAAGAGGATGTGAAAGCCCTGAACATTGGTTGTCCTGGTGAATCTGTGAGACCTGAGAAACTTAGGACACCCGGAGTCACCTGACAGTGTCCAAAGCCATCCGACATATTGGTTGTGTGGTTCTGGCCACCCCACACATTGGCTGTGTGGCTCTGGCCACTTCCACGAAGGCATCGGCTGGTCTGTGCAGGCAAACACCATATATACACCCGATGTGAGTAGGCAGATCTGGAGAGGTAGTTTGAACATCCACCCAGAAGCCGGAGCATGGGCTGATCATCAGGATGATTACATTCCTGAGTAATGTGCTGGGGCTGCTTGTGCCCCAGCTGTGGAGCTGTACATGGGGGCGTCATTCATGAAAGAGGGCTAAAAATTGAGCATGCTGCCTGCTATTAACAGTAATAATTTAGATTCCATTAATTATAATAGTGTCATTGATTAAATGTGTTCTACAACTATATGCTGAGATCTGTCTCCCCTGACTCGATCTGTGGGAGGGACAATAAAAGAGCAATGCATACAGCACCCACATGGGTCCTTCACTGTGTCCTGATAAACATGTCCACTAGGGTCCACGTCCCTTCCTTGACACCAGGAAAAAGCCCCAGGATCACAAACAAAATTGTTGGCAGAGCTAAAAACAAAAGCAGTTTAGAATCATAGACTTGATCACAGAACTGTTTTGGTTTGAAGAGACCTTTAAGACCATCAAGTCCAGCCATTAACCCAGCACTGCCAAGTCACCACTAAACCATGTCCCTCAGCACCACATCTGCACATCTTTTAAATACCTCCAGTGCTGGTGACTCTACCACTTCCCTTGGCAGCCTGTTCCAGTGCTTTTGATGAAGAATTTTTTCCTAATATCCACTCTAAACCTCCCCTGGTGCTACCTGAGACCATTTCCTCTTGTCCTAGTGCTTGTTACTTGGGAAGTAACAAGTTACTTGGGAGAAGAGACTGACCCCCACCTCACTATGACCTCCTTTCAGGTACTTGTAGAGAGTAACGAGGTCTCCCCTCAGCCTCCTTTTCTCCAGACTAAACAACCCCAGTTCCCTCAGCTGCTCCTCATAAGACTTGCTCTGTAGACCCTTCACCAACTTCCTTGCCCTTCTTTGGACATGCTCCAACACATCAATGTCCTTCTTATAGTGAGAGGCTCTAAACTGAACCCAGTATTCGAGATGCAGCCTCAGCAGAGCCAAGTACATTCGGGTGATCGCTTCCCTAGTCCTGCTGGCCGCACTATCTGTGATACAAGCAGGATGCTGTTGGCCACCTTGGCCACCTGGGCACACTGCTGGCTCATGTTCATCCAGCCATTGACCAACAACCCCAAGTCCTTTACTGCTAGTCAGTTTCCAGCCACTCTTCCCTAAGCCTGAGGTGTTACCTGAGGTTGTTGTGACCCAAGTGCAGAAACTGACATTTGGCCTTGCTGAACCTCATACCTTTGGCCTCAGACCATTGATATAGCTTGTCAAAATTCTTCTGTACAGCCTCCCTTGAGGGTATTCAAGCAGATCAACCCTCCTGCATAACTTGTTGTCATCTGCACGCTTAATGAGAGTGCACTTGATCCCCTTGTCCAGATAATACGACTCCTTTT
>NW_010420374.1:3733-51887 GCF_000710305.1 Buceros rhinoceros silvestris
ACTTAGCTTTAAGATGAGCAAAACCCATCTTTTAATTTTGGCACCAAATTTATACCCTGATGAAATTTTCACAGGCAGAGATCCAATGCTGAACTCAAGCAAAAGTATAGGTGCTTGCCAATGCCTAACAATATCCCAGGTACAAGCAAATCACAAGACAGAGCCCCAGCTCCAGGGGATTTGACAGAATAAACAGACAAGGCAGAGTGATGCTGTCAGGGAAACCATATCAGACAGGAGAAGATTTGCTCGAGATCATACACATGGTAGGTCCTTTGCAGGGCACCCCAGCTCCAGGGCCATGCCCAGTAAAATATACTTCCCTGACTGTAGCTTTCTGAAAAATACAAGCCTACTGTTATTTCTTCTTCATTTCTACCTTATCTTCATCTGATTTTATTTAAAATAATTTTTTTTAAATCGAGCATTTTTTAAGAAATTCTTTTAAAAAAGCCTAGACACAGAATGCTGGGGCCACCACTAGTTGTGGACCATAAACCATCATTTCAGGCATGGAAATGGAAAATGGAAATCCTCAAAAGTATTTGAGTAAGAGCTAAAAGTTATCCAGCTTTGTCTCCCTATCTTGGTGTGGGTCATATAAATTAAAATTCCTGTTTCTTCAAGGGAGAATAATGGTAGTGAAGAAAAACATTCCTGCACTGGACTCCTATTTATTATGAATGTGTGTTAATGGAAAAACTGTTTACTGCTTTGGGGTACATTCTCTAGAAAATCCATTGGGACAACTTCTTCAATGGCTTTCTTGAAGACTACAGTTGAGAGCATGTATCATTGATGATTCATCATCTGCAATTGAAACCTTACTTATTCCCTCCTTTTAATTTAATTTACTTGTATGCATGGAAGCTTAAATCACATTTTTCCTGCTTAGGCAAAACATAATACACATGAAAACCTAATAAAAAAGATAGCATCAGCTATAACTATTGTGCTGGATGAAACTCAAACAAAGTGTAAAAATGAAGAGGCATGGTAGAAACCATAACACCCACAGAAAATGGGTAGTAGGTTTGTTTTGGGTAACCGTTGTTCATGGCTCGGGCTGGGTGCTGAGCTGCCTTGGCAAGAGGTTGCTTAAGCAACGCTCAGATAAAAACATGGTCTTGATATCACTATCTTTAAGGATAACCAGAACTTATACTCAAGAATTTGCTTAATGCTCTGCTTACTGCTGTCTGGGTTAACTGGCAGAAAAAAAGAGTCTCAAAAATATTTAGCTGCTCTGTGCTGTCTGCAGTTTTTCATTCCCCAGCAGACTGCATGAGGGCATTGCTTCTCAAGGAGTGCTCTCTCCATGGGTTTCAGCATTTCCCCTCTTCACACTTCCAGCTTCCTAGGCTCCTCCAGAACCTCTTCTGTGATTTGGTAATCACCACCCTGTTTGGCCTTGGCAAACCCAACACTTGAAGCCGAGGGGAGAGCTCATTGCCATCTCTCAGCACCCAGCCAGCTCCAGCTGCACCCAAACTACTGTGTGTTGGTCCCCTACTCCAACCCCTCTTAAAAGACCCTGCACTTGAGGTGCCTCACCCTTCTTTGAGGTGCCTCTGAGGACTTGCCTCTTCCTACCCTCACACAAATGCCAAAATATCTGGGCATTGGGTGCATTGGGAGAGAAGGGAAGGTGGGGAGGGGACAATCAAAGAGCAGCTGGTTGTTAGCTTTCATCCTTCCCCAGGTAGGTTCTACCTGTCTCCAGAAAGAGATTTACTACTCCAAAGACAGTCAGATCTGCAAAAACATGGCTTCTGGTATGTAGTTGAAAGACAGACTTCTTTGCACTTATTTGGAACAGAAGTCATTTTTCCCTGGTATTTATAATGAGATAAGATACAGCTGCACCTGGTCTTTCCTTGTCTAGCTCCTGCTTTCACGTGGGCTTGTGTTATACTAAAAATGATCCAGACATGGTTTCTGAATGTCAGCCTGTTCGTCTGAGGAGTTTTAATTTCCCAACCAAGACAAGAAGCTTGAAAACTGATATCCCAGAGGAAAATTGGCTGAAATGCTGTAAACTACAGACTGTGCTAAAAGAAAGCCACCTACAGAGAAATATATCAGCAGTGAACATATGTTCAAAATTGACTTTTAAAATAGATGTTGGGGATTAACAGCTATCACTGTACTGGCAACTCAGTACCAGTGTCTGCAAAGAGAGTGTGGGGATTTTAATCAACCCGTTCATTCATGTCAAATCTTTGTAGCTTATGTAAAAAAAAAAAACAAAAAACCAAACCCAAAAACCAAAAAACCCCACTCTTCCCTGTGTCCCTAAATGCTCCTGACAGCTGACTATGATTTGATCAAAACACCTCTTCTGAGTGCAACTTCCTCTTCTTTTGAAAATGATAATTTTTAAGGCATCAGACCTCCTCTAACTTACTTCCATTGCCTTTTTAAAAGAAACAGTTCGCTGAACTCATTTGCTAAATTAGCTTCTAATTTTGTTCCTGCATGGAGAAATAAATCAATGCATACAATGAAATTAAAATGACAGCATTAAACATCGATATTCTTAAATACTGATGTTCTGGCTGCAGAGGATTTATGTTTGATGGTTTATTACTTGTTAGACTCTCCACTGGTGAGCAAAGCATTTATTACAGACTGAACCTACTCAATCAGCTGCTCGGGATGTTTGACACGGTGGAAAATGCCCACAGAATCCCTGATTAGTCCTCCTGCATGAGCACCGACTATTCAGAGGAAGACAGTTCAGTCAGGTTATGTGGCAGAAGAGCATTTATTGTAAGCGGGGTTTGCAAAGGAATGCAAAGGAGTCTACCATCCAAGTCTCCTGCCCGAGTCAATGGCAGTCTGAAAATTCCAGCTCATAGGGAAGTAAAAAAAGAAGAGATTTAGAGGAAACGCTGTTTGTGGTTATGTGGATTTAGCCTCCCCAGTCATCAGGACAGCTAATGAACCCAGGTCCTGTAACTGCAGGAGATTTGCCAGTTCATCTGTGCATGGAAGGAATCACATCAGACACAGATGAGAGACGGGCATAAGCCCTCCGCATCCCTCCTGCTTGCCCATGCAGAGACCACCAATCCAGTTGCACCATAGGCTAAAACACTGCTGTAGGAAAGGGCTCATACGCAGCTGTATAATATGTTTTAGGGAAGTCAGTCCCTCTGCTCACTTTCTGTTGTAGCAAGGAAACCACTGCAGTTTGCCCACTCTAGAGATGGGTGAGATAAGTACTCTGAACATATAGATACATCAAAATGTATGTATATGACTTTACTATCTTCACCTGGAGGTAAGTGGAAAACTGTGTGATTCTATAACTTCTACTAATAAATATTGCCCCAGAAAATGCAAGATCAGGTGATATATGCATAGACACACTAAGCTTTGAGATACAGCACTTAGGAGTAAAGCGATCAAATTGCCAGGGCATCAGTCTGCACAGGCGGTAAAATATCTCAGTCCCTGTGATTAGTGTCTTTTATTGCAAGAAGTACAATATTTGGTGCCTAATGCATTCCTCTGCTTTTATTATGCTTGCCAACATTGATAGTGACTCATAGTAAAACAAAAGTTAACATTTGACATCATTTACGAACTCCCACTCATCAATTAGCTTCAGCGTTTCCATGTGGAAATCAGTGAGTTTGAAGGCTGGCTTGCATGGCTAATGCACATCCTCCAGCACATAATCGGCTCAGCACTAATAAGTTAGAAGGGCTCAGATGTGTCCAATCATGCTCAGGCAGAGGCTTATTCTAGAAAGCTGCTATTTTTGGAACAGCTGAACTATATAAAGACTTAACAGGCTATCTCCACAATGAGTCTCATTACCACAATTCCCAAACGTTCATGGACAATGCTTGTGCAGGACAAGAGTGGGAGGACCACATCAAAGCTGTCCATTATGATTTGGGAAATACCCCTGTCTGCATAGCTCTTGCACAGAGGCTGAGGTGGTGAAAGTGCTTTGCCATGCCGTGCCTCGGTGTAGGCTGAATTAGTTGTAGTATACATTCCTCCAAGCAGGGCTGATGGAAGGTGGTTAAACCATGCTGGCTGCCCTTCCAAAGCAGACCTGGACACAGCAAACCAGTCAGAGCACAGCTGAGACATGTTTTCCTCATGCTCTCTGCAAGGAGAGGAAATATAAAGGGTGAGAAATTTGGGCTCATGACAAGAAGTGCCTTATACTTGCAACGTATGAGTTAAGAGAAGCCACAGAGAGCAGGGGAACAGGAGCAAAATGCATGTTTTTGTAGCTGCTTGAAGAGCCCAGTTTAACTGTTGAACAATTGAGAGTTCAGGACACCAGCTGTGCATGAGATGGGGAGATCCTCTGCCTCCGAAGGGAAGCCACATGGGTGCCTGCTGCTGCACAGGTGTCAGTGCCCCAAGCCCCAGGTCCAGCAAGCCTGGATGTGCTCAAGAGCTGACAGAGCATCTCAGAGCCAATCCAGCCCTTGATGGTGGCTTCTGGTGTGGGCACAGGGCTGAGGGACCTGCCTTGCTTTTCCCAGCATTTACTGAGCCAGATCCTGTGCATTCACTTGAAGTTTTTTCTCTGCAGCAGCTGGGAGCAAGGCAGTGGAGGGTTTCTACACTTGTGACGTGGATCTATGCAAGAAGGTTTTTCAAGCTTCTCAGCAGTGGCCCAGCAGATGCTGAGCCCATGGTGGCATGAGCAGTGCTGGCAGAGGGGCTGGGTCAGCATTGGTCTGTGTGAGGTCTCAAGTGAAGAGTGCGCCCTCCTAGGAGTTAGTCATGCTCACCTGTGTGCTCCCCTATTTTCTGGCTGTGTTTGAGATGAAATGCAAGTTTAAACAGGAAACCACTGCCAAAATCTGGCTGCATAGCTGCCAGGCATTTGGGGTTTTCTTTACCGCACTTGTAAGCCTCTTTGCACAGCCCAGCACCATGTCTTACTCCTGGCCCCTGATAGCCAGTATCATCACAAAGCCTTAAAAAAGTTTGCATTTCTGTGCCTATTCTCCAAGAGTTTCTTGTGCTTTCTGCCTTTTCCTGGAGGCTGAGCAGAAGGGGGCCTTGGCACAGTGCTGCTGCCAGAGACTGAGCTGGCAGAGCACAGATCTCCTGTGAAATCACATTCCTTTTATACACTTGTATAAAATGTGTTGGTCTCTCGACTGCGTGTGAGCCAGAACAAGGCTGTTTAACCGCACACAGCCTAAAAGTGAACATCTGACTAGCAGGTCTATGGCACAGCAGATGCTACCTGGGCAAATGGAGCTGCTGGCTGGAGCCTGCAGTGAAGGCATGGAAAAGCAGATGACAGTCTGCCATAGCCTCCAGGCCTCACCAACACATACAGGGTTGTGCCTGCTGAGGTGAAACTGCTCCCTGTCCTCCTGGGAATGAAATCTCACAGGTTGCCTTTGAGGGAGGAACTGCACAGAGTGGCATGTCTCTTTTTGTGTCAGTGCAACCAGGTGATATCAGTGTAATCCCCTGTGGGCACGGGGTCCCAATCCCTGTCCTCTGGCTCTGCTGCTCCAAGAGCAAAATCTCCACATCAGCATCACATCTTCCTGCCCTCTCCTGCCACACTGCTTGCTGTACAGGAGCTCCTCTGCAGGGTGGCTTCAGCGCAGCCCTGGGACATGCCAGCAGCTGTCCAGTGACAGAAGTGTTTGTGTAACAACAGGAAGGAACACCTCTCACCAGCTGCACAAGGGTGCACTATGTCTCTGCTCCCTCCTGCTGCAGCAACTTCTCATGCATGTGAAAGTGTTAGGGCTGGTAAAACAAGGCAAGACGGCGAGCACAGCACAAGGTCTGAGACACATTGCCAGCCCAGGCAAATGAGCAGGCACGGTAAACCCCTTGCTGCTGTTTGCTCGAAATACTTCAGTTGTGTCTTTGAATAGGATTCCTTGATGATGAACTGCTGCACAAGATACCCTCCACTGCAGGATCAGCAAGTATTTCTTGAGCAAGAAGGAAGCCCACGCCACCTTACAATGCCTCTCACTCAAAATGAAGGAAGCTGCTGTAACCTAGAACACTTCTTGTTCCATCAGGAGATTTCTCTCTCTGCGCTGCCCTCTAGCTCTGGAGGCATTTCAGTAAAAACTGAACCATTGGCCATGTTTTCCGAGGAAAACAGCGTGTGAAGCCATGAATAATCGAGCTGCTCAGGTCCCCCAGGATAACATTTAATTCACGGTCTTTATCCTGCTGCCTCCTTTCCTTCATTTGAATGAAGGAGTCACTGCCTTCATTGGTCATGCAGAAGGAAAATCTTGCAGCCTATCTTTTGTCCTAGATGCAGAAGAATTTTGGCTTTTCTCTTGTTGAAGGCTACTGCAGGGCAACATCCCAGATTTCCATCTTCCCTTGTCTTCTCCGAGTAAAGTCTGGCCCTTCTATCTTCGCCTTGACTTTTCTTAGTGTTCTTCCCAGCTTTTCAGCTCCTCCTCAGGCAGCTGCCAGCTGTCTCTTTTGCTGTCGTTGTTCTTCTTTACCCTGCTTATCCAAAAATCCATAATGAATAGCTTAATTTCTAAAAAGATACGTAAAAAGCTAGTCTTAATAGTACGTTTTCATTTCACATTCCCTTCACTCAGCAGTAGATAAATCCAAAGTATAAAGACATGCTTTACAGAACAGCTACAAGTAATTGGTGTTGTACAGATATTTTTTAATGAATCCATGCAAAAGTTACTTGGTTTCAAGTTTCACTATAAAATTTATTTACTTAGGTGAAACTCTGTTCATTTTTGAGTTAGAAATTTGGGTTATGGGGTGGTTTTTTTGGAGGGACCTGACAAATCTCAGCATGCTCACATGGTTTTGACATGAGATCAGGGAAACCTTTAAAGCAAAAAAGTTCAGAGCAGTTGCAGTTTGAGTTTTTTGAGCTGTAAAAATGTCTGTATCAACTGCCAAGTATATTTCTGGAGGTATGAAGTTGCAAACCAAAACAAGAAAAGTCTCTGGTGCACCTGCAAACTGATGGCAGGTAGCACTGTGGTGCTTTGCTGGCTGCTTGGCCTCACTGCTGCCAGCCAAGGGGGAAGAGAGGAGGGTGATGGGTCCAGTCTGGTCTGGCACAGCGATGGTGTGCTGGCCAGAGAGCAGGTGTCAGCAAACATAACACTCATGGGCTACACCAGTGTTCTGCTGCTCTAACATCTCAAGTGGTATGTAGGGGCAAAATGGCTCAGGCACCCCCAGCATCTTGGTCCTGAAGGTGCATGGGAACGGTGAAGGTGGGCAGGCAGGGATGAAGCCCTGGGACAGGCTGGGGTCTGCAGTCACCTCCAGTGCTCCAATCTAGCTGCATGTGCCCTGAAACAAAGTGTGGCAAGGCTAGTATTGTTGTTCCACTGCATCTCCTTTTCCATATGTTGACACATGTGCCGCATACCTGTGACACCTTGCTGATGCTGGAGCACTGTGCAAGGGACGGTGTTGCCTCATCCCCACTGGGCTTCCCACAGGCTCCCTATGTGCTGTGCAACTCAAAGCGCTGTTCAGGATGCAGCTGAGATGTGGCTGAGATGCTCAGCACTTCAGCTTTGAGAGATGTGTTCAGTTGTAGGTGGGTCCTTATCCTTGTTCCTGCCTTGCCTGTGCCCTTGTACAACACAGTCACCAACGTGCTTGGGAAGACTTCAGTGGAAAGAGAAGCTGTGACACCTTCCAGGATGAGCAATGGCACCACTATTTCTTGATGTAAGGTGAAAAACAGGATTGAAAGCCTGGTAGATCTGGGCTGTCTGCTCTTTCCTTTCCTTGTTGCCTTCATCGTCCCCGATGATATGCCCTAACATACTGCAGCAAACTGCAGAGTTGTCCCATTCTTTAACTGATCGCAGTGCATGACACATCTGGCCTGGCCCTAATTGTACTTTTGAGCTGCTACTTCAGCATAAGTAAGAAATACCATATAGCAAGAAAAAAATGCTGACTATTTAGACAGCGGCTGGAATGTAATGTGAAATGCTGGTTTCCCCTTACATTAGATAACATAATGTAAGACAATCTAACATAATATAAGGTAACAACAAAATGTGACACAAAAAAGCCCATAGCATAATAAACACATATATGCACCTATACTGTGTAATAACCTCTCCTTGCCCTGTGTTGTGCTGGGAACAGAGTCATGAGGAAGAGAGGCTTTTTTGTTCTGATTACCAGCTATGTGCTGCGTACCTGCATTTTTTGTTCCCTGCCACCACAAAGTCTCTTAAAATCAGTGGGCTGTGCAACGAGAAGTTACCTGTGGCACTTCAGTTCCCCACACACACCCCCCAGGGCATAGGAGAAAGAGGGTTTGTTAGTGAGCAGTTTGCTGTTCTCTTTCCCCCTAGATTGCTACTGCTCAGATTCAGCAAAGCTCACTTGTGTTTCTAAGGTTTCCTGGGCAAAGTGGGGAAGTTACTTTGTGTGAAAGTGTGTGGGAAGATCAGCTGTGTTTAAATTAGGAGCACAATTTTTTCTGCCACTGGCTTTTCACTTAGCAGTGTACATTGGAGGTAAAATGAACAATAAGAATAAATAAAGCTGGATGAATTTAACAGGTCAACTAGAAGCACCTTAGAGCACCTAAGGTAGCACAGCATGACAAAAAGTCTTCCCATGTTGACCCTACTGCAGCATATCTCCAGCTGTGTGCCATGAACACAGCAGCACCACCATTTGCCCTTCAGCTGCTGCTGGTTCTCCTCTTCCCCACCAACAGCATGCTCAAATGATGCAGGAGGATGCTGAAATCCTGAGCTCCGGTGATGCACCAGAAGCAAATCTTGTCTACACTTCAAGTACATTCCTAGACCAGGAGGACTCCATGGTCCTAGATGTTTACGTTTAAGGAAAGAAACTTTAATCTGGAAATCTACCAGATAGGGACTGCTACCAAAGTGGAAATGAAGAGTGGGGAAAAACACATAACAGAGGAAAGAAAGGGAATGGAAATGTAAAGGAAAAATAAGTAGATTAAAAAAAAAAAAAAGAAGAGAAACAGAACAAAAAATTATTCGCCATACAAGGAAAATTCCTATTTTTATTTCATCTGTGCTCACTCCAGTCCAAGTACAGGAGTTCTCAGGAGGTGATCTCTTGCATTTAAGTGGGCAGTAAATTTAAACAGTTTAAAAAAAGCAGTATTAGCTTCACTTCTTTGCAAGGGAGGTGTAGAAGTTCAGTCCTGCAGCCAGGATGCCACTCTATCCAGTGGCTGTGAGATGTGTCTGTAGGTGGAGTAGGCAAAAAGGCTGATGCTTTTTCTGTGCATGAAATCTGAGTAAACACACTCTCCCTTTTTCATTTTGGGAGATTTCAAGCCCCCCCTGATGTATTGCCTTTGCTATGCAGTATCAAGAAGATATTTATCTGTTATGGTTTCGGGACGTGCAAATGATAACGATTGGCTCCAAGTTTCAAGCCTGAGCAGGACTCCAAGCGGTATCTGGCCCTGAAATGCTCACTGTGGTGCAGAGAAGTCTGAGCTTCACCTTTGTTCGTCAATAAACAGCAGCCTGAGAGGAGGCTGGGCTGGGCTGGATTCCTCAAAGGTGAGTGACTTTCATGTTTTACATAATATGCATTTTCAGTAAAATGCCCTTGGTGTTGGACCACTGCCACCTTCCATGAGAAGCTCCTGGAAAACTTGTTGTGACTCAGCAAGGGGAGAGCATATTGGTTATTGTCAGCTTGTTAAAACAATCCTGATGTGGAGGCAAGAGAGAGAACACTCTTGGCAAAGCTGTTGCTCGTTTCAGCTAAGGAACTTGGAACATAAGACTCTGAATAATTGCACCTCTGAAAAGGGATTTGAGATGAAAATATTAGGAGCCTCGTCAAAAGCAAAATGATGTTTATTTGCATGAGAAGAAGTACATTCAGCTGTACTGAGGTCTGGGCTGTGTGGCATGTTGTTCAAAGCCCTGTCAGAAGGGATTAGTTGTTTCATATAGTAATCATAACTAGCATCCTAATGGATTAAAAATACCTCTTTCACATCCACAATGGATTTTTTTTTTCTATCAACCTGACTTGTCCTGGAATAACTCAGCCCAGGGCCCTTGCATTGCTCTGTCAGACATGGAGCACAGCCTGCAAAAGGCAAAACCTGTCTCCTACTTTCAAGAACAATTAAACAAAAATAACACATTCTTTTTTTTTAAGACATAAGACTGAACCAAAGCAGCTCTTTGAAACATCTGCCAACTCAGATGTCAGCTCTCCAGGCAAATTACTATAAATAAGTGAGTGCGAGTAGGCACTGTGATAGCTGAGGTGATTTCCGTGAGTGATGTTCATCAGGAATATAATGCTGTTGAAAGTAAAGGTGACAGGGCACTGACATATCTGTGGACCAAGGTTAAGGATATTCAACCCACCCCCCGCATCAGTCCTGCCATCCTTCCTCCCGGAGTCAGAAATTTTCTTCCAGTGGCTATGCCCGATGCCATGCTAATATTGCACATTTAGCAAAGTGAAAAATAAATAGAAACTTGAAATGGAAATTGGAGCTGCACATAATAGGCTAATAATAAGCTAGTAATTCACTATGATCCGGATATTATTAGTAGTAATGCATTGCACTTCTTATTGTATGCATGGAACAAAACCCTTACATTTTTTTCCCAGTGAGATTGCTGTAAGACCTGCAGAGCTGTGCTGCATATAAAAAGCCATCCTTATCCCTACAAGATAGCTGGTGAGACCTGAGGTTCTCAGTCCTTCCTGGTCATCCAGAAGCACAGGCAGTGACAGCTGTGCCACAGTCAATGGGCCTGTGGGCATCTGTACGTGGTGTAAAGTTATTTGAAATCAGTTGTTCTACTGTGCAAAAAAGCTCGCGTGATGCAATGAGATGAGACTAGTTACTGGCACAGGCTGGTCAGGCTCTTTGGCTCAGCGTCACTGCTGGATGGCAGAGGACCACACTTCGTGTGGGAGCCAGGTGCCCAGCTTTCCTGCCTCCTATGCTGAAAAGTTGCATTGATCCCACTGATGGAGGCAGAGGGAAGGTAGTGACTGCACAAATAAAATGGATAAACACATATTTCTAAATCGCATTCTCTTCTATTCATTTTTCTGTCTCCATCTCTCCCTCATGCTCTGTTTGGTACAATTTTCGTCCTCTCACACCAGCTTTCCAAACACATCCAATCAGTTTTATAACTCTGCAGAGGAATATCTAGTATATCTGCTTGCCAGGACAGAGCAGCAGCTTATCATAGGTTCACTTTTCTGCAAGCTGCATTCTTGAGTGGCTGGCCAGAGGATTTTACACAGACTGCACACAGACTTTTGGAAGGGACCTGGCAGGATTTGTGCTGGAGAGCACCTGGGAAAGCAGAGTTCATCTCAGGAGAGAAATCACACGTTAGCTTCAGCATCCCCAGGCCAATCTAGGAATCTGCTTCATTTTTCAGCTGTTCATGTCCATGACAATTTTGTTCTCACTCTTTAAAGTACCTTTCAGGTTTCTTCTTCTAAAGAGAAAATTGCTATATAAGATATAAGATTTTTAGAGGTAAAATAAGGAAATGGACCTGTTGTCATTTCCTCTGTCTGGTTGGGTTTTTCCTTATGTTAAACAAGGGTAGAAAAACAACATGGTGTTTAAAGCCTGATTTCAAGTCAGTGGAGAGTCTTTGAGGTGTTCTGACACAGTTTTTAAAAGACTGGCTTTGTCCTTGGAATGGCTTTATGTTGTGGATATGCAAAAGAGTTCATGGCTATAAGTTCCATAACGTTTAAAATGTGCTCCTGATACAATGATGCCCCAAGCTTAGAGCTGGGATTTTGCAAATGTAGTTGAGCCCCATGGATTAATATCTCTCTCTGCTCTGAGGGCACACGAGGAACTGTTTTTCTGGGTATGTACTTGGCATGCAGCACTCTTTAGGCCAGAAAATGGGTTTAGAGCTGCACAGTTCAGCTTTGCAAATGCAGATCGGGTTATTTGTATGTTTGACCACTCAATTCATGCATACAACTCTATCAGCAATTCAGCATAAGCCTCTTTGAAATGTGTCCCTGGCAGTCAGCTGGGCATTTCTAATCAAGCCTGACTCTGGAGCTACTTCCATACTCCAAAGGGATTACACGATCACAAATCACTGAGTACCATTTCCAAATGGCATAATTGCTGAACAGCAGCTGGAGGAAATGCTGCTCGCTTCCTAATTTATAAAGATTGAAAAGTCACTTGTTTAAATGAGAATTAGCTCTCTATCATCTGGAAAAACAAAGTATTATATGGCAATCTAAACATGTCAGAGAAGTAGTGCATCGACATGAAGCAAGACAGAAAATGCGAGGAACCTCAGAAGCGTTAGAGGCTGTTTTCAGCGTTGCACAGATTTTCCTGCAGGTCCTAGAACAAGACTGGTCCCTCTGGTTTGCCATCTATAAAATGCCTATGATGTTATAATTTTACCTCCTTCTGAGGTCTATTACAAGGTTTTATCCTTTAGTGCTTGCAAAATATTTTGAGATCCCCAATGGAATGTGTGCAATCAATGTAAAATATGCATTACTCATCCTCTTTAAAATGGAGTTCTTAAGGAACAAAAGATTATCCTTAAGCAAAATGCAGCTAAAATGAACAAACTGATATTTATGCTTTTCACAAGAAAAATGAAACAACTGAGGTACTTTATTAGTTTTGGATTTTGCTTGGTTTTCATTTTAAGACCCAGTTTATTCCGATTTCTCAGAAACCAGTCTGCAATCAACTCTAGATGAGTTAGCTACACTCAATATAGATCCACCAGTGTGGATATTTGCCCAGTCAGTTTGGTATTTGACTTGTCTGGAAGCATGTTAACCCAGATTAATACATTCAGCTGACTGAAAACTGCCAGGGTATCTCTGCGCAATAATCTCACTGTGCTCTGCAAACTGATTTTGCATGGAGTCAGCTCAGGGCTGGAAGGACTTACTCATCATCACTCGGCCTTGGCTCTGTGTGCTCCAACCTAGTGACTGCTCACTCTTGTGCATCAGCCTCGGGAAGGCTGATCAGCCTAGGTACAGAACAGTGCAATGGGAGTATTGAATGTGGTTTTGTACCTAAATAAACAAGCCAACCCAGAGCTCATTCTGCCAGGGCTCATTCTGTTACTGGAAAGAGTCTGCACCTGCCAGGGTTACTGGCTCTCTGCCTCCTGTGCTGGACCGGTGCTCCCTTGGGGCTGTGCTCGCTGGTGTCTCCCGCTGTGCTGGTACAGCCAGGATGTACCATCCTCGGACACTGGCTAGGGGATAGCTGACACCATTGTCTCAAAATGCAGAGGATCAAATTCTCACGTGCTGTAAACCAAGGCAGCACCTTTGACACCAGCACAAACTGCAACAGTTTGCACCAGACAGGGACTAGGATAGTGCCTCGATCTCACAAGCCTTCAGCAAGTTTTCACTGGTCCTAGAAAGAAAGAAAGGTTAAGAAAGAGACAAACTAACCATTTTCTCATCTGTAATGGCTCACTATGCCGGAGAAGGGAGCAAATACACCACAGGCAGCTTTAAGATAATATATAGGTTACTGACGGGGATGTTCATCATGCCACAGGTCTTGCTGAACTTGGCAGCGTTACAGGTTTATCTTTTCACATCCATTAAAAAAGTTGTTTTTTAATGACCTCACAAGCAGGCTATATTGACTCAACGCTCACCCTCCCAGCCTTTGGTGCTCTGAAGGTGCTCCTCTTGGCAGGGTATCAGGACTGAGGGAATAGATGGCTTCTTTCTCTCCTGGAGGTGCTGCCTTCCCAGCACCAAGTACTGTTTTTTGTCTAAAAGGCAATCCATTTCCTCCTCCTAAATATGCTTTTAACTATAATTGGTAGGGTCGCAGACTTGGAGTCAGGTTCACTGGTAGATTTGGACTCCTTTGCAGTCCTTCAGCAGATCAGGAGAGGGGCACACCACGAAGTTTATTTGTATATTATTTATTTATTTATTTATTATTATAAGGAGACCCAGGGCAACACCTGTCCTAATCTATTGAGTTCTTATAGAGAGAACGTGGTTTTCATCTGCTGGATTGTCCTTGGTCCCCTTTAGAGATTCCCTGGGGATATCTAACAGGGAAGATGCACTAAAAGGAGAAACAGTCAAGTTATGAAGAGTGAAGACAAGGAATAATGGGAACCGTCAAGTCCCAAAATTCAGCTTGCAAGAGAAATAAAAGCTAAGAACAAAACAGTCTGTCACTGTGTGGTGGCTACGGGGCAGATAGGAGAAGTTTGCGTTCATCGCCCAATAAGCAGCTAGCCTGCAGCTGAGAGCATCAACAACGAAGCAAACAATTAAAAGCTCCAGCAGTCTTCACTAATTGTGGTCTAGGGATGAATAAAACCAACATCAGAGAAAAGAAGAAGCACTCTGGTATAAAAACCAGTGGGTTTAACTAAACTAGCTGCTTTGATATTGTCTCATCCTGACGATGTTCACCTCCGAGCACTCAGAGTACTGGAGGAGGCTGCATTTCCACACCACCTTAGCCTAGCTTTGAAGCTGCCCACTGGCAAAACCTCCTGGGTACTCATCTCTGCCCCCTGTGCCACAGTTCAGCCTTCCCTTAGGTATGATCTACGAACTGGACTGCCAGCATACCTTCAGCTGAAATCATCCTTCTAAGGTGAAGAGTGTTACTTTCTAGCTGGCAAAATTACAGTACGACAATTGTACTTACACCAATGGGGATCAGGGGTAAGTCATGGTTTCAGGGCAAGAGAAATGTCAAAAAGATAGGATGGAGAGATAGGGAGGCATGAGGTGCAGTGGGGGTGGAAGGCAGAAATTTCTCACACCACATTCTGCCAACCCCGACACAATAAGGTGCAAGGCAGTTTCAGAGGAATTAACATTTACCATTGTAAAGTTGTGGTGGACAGAATAGATTACTGAGACTGGAAAGCGGCAAACTTCTTCTATACCCTTAAAAAGGGGAAAGGAATGATGAGTAAGCTATAGGTTTATCAGCCTAAATTTAATTTCTGGATCAAACTGAGAAGCAAACTGTTTATAAGCAACAAGAAACCACAACCAATATGAACTTCTCAAGAACTAAACATGCCAGAAAGACCTTATTTTCTTCCCGGAGAGCATCGAAAGCCTGATGGAAAAGAGAAAAGCAAAAAAATGTTGGACAACATGAGTGTAGTAGGGGGGTTGACCCTGTATATCCCCTGACATTTTAAAATGTCTACAGGCTACAGCAACATGTTCTTGGAGCAACTAAAAGGTTGCTGCCCGAATTATTGAAAATTTACTCTCAAGAAATAATTGTCAGAGGTTTAGTGTCAATCCAGAAAAATGTATCAAACAAGGGTCCAGAGGTCTGTCATAGGTCCAGGGCACATCAGTATTTTCTGGTCCTTGAGATGCTGTAAAATGGAGATGATGTACTGATGGATAACTGGTACAGAGCCAATAAAAGCTGTGAGTACTTTGGAGGCAAGCCTTGGACATCAATGAGTATGGCAAATGGAAGAAATGGTCTGGAGAAGTGGGAAGTAATGCTCTAAGAAGAAGTGCAAAGTCAGATGAGCATGTGTCATCAATGGCTTGTATAGAAGCAAGTTGACTTGGGCCTGTAGAAATGGCCAGGTGACCTACCAGGGGCTCACAGAGCTTTTTCTTTTCAGTCAGAAGATATTTTAAGATGAAGAAAAAATAAGGAAATGGAAAATGCAAAGTGCAGTGCTTGCCTGAGCAGTGTTTGATCCTAGTAACTGCAATAAATCGCTTGTACGACACCTAGTAATATTACCCAAACAGAGTAAATTTTAAAAGAGACAATGAAGTGAATCCTGCACCTTTTGAAAGTCACTTGATTTTTGCCATGTAAATCCATGCAAAATTTGGCCCAAAGCCAAATGTATTAGCTTCAACTGAAACAGCCAGCAGGAAATCCAAGCGTAAAGAAAGAACAAAAGATACAATATCTTTGAGCTCAAAGTTTTTGCTCGATACTTCTGAGGAAAACATGAAGAAATTACAAAATTATCAGTCATGAGGCTGACTTTCTTGCACCAATGTTACACCTTAAAATAAAGTACAAGCAAAAAAAAAAAAAAGACCAAGCTTTCTCCCCTGCTGCACCTACAAAATATAAAGGAGTATTTTTATGATCCTGGAAGCACACAGATGTGCATAACTGAGCTTGGGAGGAGGAGGGGAGTGTGCCAGGTGCTGTACAGACCCTTTCCAGGGATGGTCCTGTCCCCGACATGCTAACAGTCGATGTAGAAGATAGAGACAAGCTGACAGGTATGAAAATGAGCCTGCCTGAGGGTAAGGCTCAAAACATTTGCCAGGACTCCTGAATCTTCAGCTACTGCTTCACCCATTGATAAATTGCTTTGGACTAATGGAGCTTTATATTGGCATTTAATTCAGTGCATACCTGGTAGGTAGATCTCTGCGTCACTGAAATCTCTGTATCACTGAAATCTTTGTATCACTGAAATCTCTGCTAACTGGCACTATAGGCGGCAATAATCACAGAACAACCCACAGAAAACATGATGTGGAAGTAATGCACAAAATAAGGGGATATGGCTCACATCCCATTGTCCCAGGCTTACTGGTCCAGTAACTCACTGGTGGTGTGCCTAGGGCCAGCACAGGGCAGTGGGGCTCCACAGTGCTGAGTCCTTCACAGGTACTGAACTTGCTTGCAGACGGTTTCTGATATCATGCATTTTCTTGGCTTAATTCTAGCTTGTAGAATTAAATGCCACATAACGAATTACATTGTCAAAGCAGACTGAGAAGGAATGAATCTTTCCAGCCTCATTTAGTTAATCCAGAATAAATAATGTGATATTTCTCAGTCCGTTGCACATAGGAACAGACTATACCAACTGATTTCTTCTCCCTAATTGAGAAGAAACAGCCAGCTAATGCAGCTGGGAGGGAAATGGAGAGGTCTGCACCTGCAGGGCTGCAGAGGAAAGTCTCCGAAAGCTCTTTTGCTTGGTGGTGTGTCGGAAAGCATCCTTTCCCTTCTGAGTATAGCAAAAAGGGAGCATTTCTAAGCAGACCTCACAGATTTTATGTTACGTTCATTGGCTGCGGCAATGAAGATCAGGCTGCGTGTCAAAGCAGACCAGTTAATCACTGAGGTTAATTAGTCCCCCTCAGTTATGAATGACCACAGGTGCCACATTCTCTTGTCATTGTGCTGAGAAAGGAACTGCACACTTCACTTGCAAAGGAATATAAGTGTTTTGTGTTTTCCTTCATTGCTGACTGCAATGTAGAAGAGAAATACAGCCTCGCTACAAATGCCCAGGTGGCTGGTAGGATTGGCTGCCTGCAGTGGACAGTTCTGCCTGCTAAAAATCTGCTCCTCTCCTGATTGCTGGTGGCTATCAGTGATTTCAAAATGGATTTATTTCTCAGTGTCCAGTTACAGTAGCTGCTTCTGCTGCCTTCTTCTTTGGTGATGATTGGAGGCAGGTACCAGGAGAGCTGCTGGCACTGCTGCCCTGTTCCTCACCGCTGGGTTAGCACTGCTGGGAACGCCGGCCAAGAGGCTGTCCAGGAGATATGCCAACTAAACAACATCTCTCACAGCCCCAGGAACGGACTTTCCACTTATGATGGACAGCCACTGCACAGCTCTTCTACCTTTGATGTGAGGACCATATACCACATCTTCTCTGTAGCTACTTCTATACTGTGACTTCCTGCAGAGGGAGATTAAAGATGAAACTTGCTGTGTGCCTTTACAGAAGATAGAGCATCAGCAGGCTGTTATCTCACAGTTCATCAGAATGAGAAACAGTTCTGTGATAGGAATGAGACCTACAACCTTCACTTTCTCAGTGTTTTTCAAGTTAGAAATGTAACAAGTCCAGGATATTGGCCCGATCCTCCTACAACTTCTAGAAATAAAATATAGGAAATAACATGGCTGAAACATTTGCTTTCCTTTAGTGAATTGGATTATTGATGAAAATGGAAGTTTTGAAGAGCTTTTAGCTACTGACAGAGATAAATCTCTGTGGAAAGGAGTATTATAAATGTGTGGTGTAGGTGTATTGGAGATGGAAATGTGGAGTAAAACCTATGCTCTGTGATATTGTGCTCATCAGCGGTTTAATATCCCAGTGTGCTCAGTGCCGGTGTTTTCACAGCTAACAAAACCACTTTAAAAGCCATTTGTTCTGAGAAGGAATGTGCATCTGTAGGTGTCAGTCACCGGTGCACCCTGTTGATCATCTTCCTGGGTTTGGGTTTTGCTGAGCTGCAATTCGTGCAAGGCCAAAGATAGGAGAAGCAGGCTCTCAGCCTGCTTCATGTCCCCAGAACTCAGGCTGATTTGATCCTTATCTTAAAAATAACCTGTGGCCATCTCCAGCTTGTGCCTGCCATCTCAAGGGCCCATTTTGGAAAGAGAGCCTTGAGTGCGTCACCAGGGCTGGAGCCAAAGTTCTTCTTCGCCGTGGCACACTCTCAATATTTGCCATGACAGCAGTCTAAAGTCTGTCAAATTTTAGGGCTTTCAAAGGTTGGTAATACAAGCATGGCCACCACAGTGAGATCAGTACAGTTGAAGAGTATGGCTCATATAAACCTGACCTTGGGTTTTGGCTGCTCTACTTGCACATTTTCTGAAGGTGTACATTTGTTGTGGGTTCAGCTAAAACAGGGTTAATTTCCACACTCAGGATAGCCGGACCAAATCAGCCAATGAGATATTCGATACCATACTGGTGTCATGCCCAGTATGTTATAAGGGACAGCTAGCCAGAGAAGGAGGGGAGTTTTCAAACAGCAGTGTGCTGTGGCTCGGCGTGGTGTGGTGCGGTGGCGGTAAGCAGTGTGTTGTACACGACTCGCTTTGTTACTGTCATTACTATTGTTTTCTCTCTCTTTGTGTTGTTCAAGTAAACTCTTCTTATCTTAACCCATGCGGCTTTACTTTTACATTTTCTCCCCTCTCTCCCAGTGGGTAGGAAAGTGGTGAGCGAGTGGCTGCGTGGTGCTTAGTTGCCAGCTGTGTTTAAACAAAGACAACATCAAAGGACACCTTAAGTAGAGTCCATGGTGCATCAGCTGCACTGTCACTGTGTGCATCTGCCTGGACAGTACCACTATGTACCACTGGGTGCAGTGATGGGCATTGATATCATCTCAGTACCAGGTGCTCAGCACAGGAGGAAACGTGCCCATCTGAAATAAATTCCTTGACTTTAATAGACACACTGATAAATGACTCAGCTTTGCCTATCTCTGGCAGAGGGGGATGATTGTCTTGTGTCAGCTTTTAATATCACTGTATTATATCTTACTTATATTGTGTCTGAAACCCACAAATCTCTCTTCACCCTCCAGTCCTCTCCCCAAATTTACGAAATTCTGATACCTTGCAGGCTCTCCACCTGTAACCATCTTCACAAAAACAAGGTCCTGCCTCAGGGAGCACTTTAGTGCTTTGTGGGGTGGCTACAGGCTCTGATGGAGCATAGTGGGTAATGGGGCTGCTTTCCAGCAGCTCCCACCAGAACTACTGGTGCATGATCCAGCATTCTGTTACGACATACTAAGTAAGTCAAAATATCCAGATAATTTACTGCTGATTTTAATTATTTAAAAATCATTATAATCAGCTGCTGCTTAATGTGTGTTAAAACAATTTATTTTCCGTAACAGTATTTTCCAACACATAGAGACAACTTGGAAAACCTGTAAGACTTTGAATAATAAAATAAAATGGCTTGGTTTTATTCTTTCTTTAAAACAGTTGTTCATCTATAACAAGCACAGAACATTTAATATAGAAAATGAAATAAAAGAGAACATTCCACTTAAAACTAACCAGAAGCTGTCAATAATGATTTATCAAAAAAGAGAAAAACTGTTTTATACATTAGTAGAACATACCCCACTGGCACATAATACATGAACATTTTATTAGAAGATTAAAAAGTATATAAAATGACATGACTATATATATGTTTTTTCAAAAGGAAAATTTCCATTTGAAATAATTTCAAGTTTTTCTGAGACACGCCTTACACTGAGCAGACTATTTTTAAGGCAATCTGTTCTGGGGGAACTTTGCACGTTATCCAATTACTCCAAGGCAGAGTAAACACAGAGGTAAGATGCCAGGGCTCCCAGTGATGCTGACCTTTGGGGCTCTGAGTGTGCCCGTGTGTGACCTTAAGCTGCCTCTCACCTCCTGCACAAGGCCCCGTTTGCTGTGGCTGTGAGATTTCCAGCATGCCTTTGCCCTCTGGGTTATTTCCTGATGCCAAATAGCATCAGTCCCCAGAACTTACTTGCATTTCAAGCTGAGTGCCACTATAAACAGCTAATCTGGAGAGCAGGAGGTCTTGGTGAGTACATCCAAGGGATGGGGCTTTAAAAGAATTTGGCAAGGCTCTCAGATGTATTTTGATAATAACCACAAAATGCAGATGGAGATGAAATAGAATGTTGGACACCTGCTCACAGCAGGAAAAACAGACCCAGAAAAAAAAAGTTATTGCAGTTCACACTCATCTTTGAAAGTCTGTTCTCTAAAACAACCCTACATCTGATCAAAAATTTATTGAGTCAATTCAGGAAGGTAACATTTGAAATGTGATCCCTTTTCTTCAAAATTTAACTGTTTAATAATTGACTAGAAGAAAATACAGAGGCCAGCTTTGAGAACTTCACTTACAACCATAATTAAGGATGTATTAAGGCTCAACACTGGACTTGTACATGCATATGCAAGCGTGTTTGTGTTCATATAACTTCAGGATAAAGAATGAAGGTAAAAGAAAGGAACACATGGCTCACAAAGTGCCTTATGTTCTGTGAAAAAAACACCCTTGAAAATATAAACATATCACAGAGGTGCTCTCACCATCACTGACGGGCTTGCTTTTGGCCAGCGACGGGTCTGTCGTGGAGCTGGCTGGTATTTGCTCTGTTGGACATAGTGGAAGCTTCTCACAGAAGCCACCCCCGTAGCCCTGCTGCTACCAAAACCTTGGCATGCAAACCTGATACAACACTCCACAGCAAGGGGCACTTTAAGAAAGATTTTAAGAGATGCTAGGTTGGGAATCATGCCCTTCACCACATCAAGAAAGCATGCTCTAGGAAACAGGCATGAAAACGGAAGATAAATTATGTAGCAAACCTTCTTGTTATATGAAAGAGAAAGGAGAAAATATCAGGAAGCTTATCATTTGTGAGGCATTAAATGGTTTAAAGACAACAGCGAACCCCAGGAAAATCAAAGATTAAGCCATAATTTATCAGAACATGTTTTCAGTTTTTGCGTATTAACTAATCAATTGGTGATTTTGTGTGCTGATGGAGAATTCATAGTTTTGATACAAAATTAGGAGATGCTCACAATTGTCAGTTGGGAACTGTCTGAGTTCTCATGTCTTTTTGACACACAATTAAAAAAAAAGTCATTGCATACACTCCAGATTTAATCAGAAGGCTGCTAATTCGGATGTGTTTTCCTCATCAGGCTGGCTGTCACTTCCACATTTGTATAATTCTCACTATTCGTAGGTACTAATTGGCAGCCTGACAAAAAGGTATGTTGTGAAAAACCTAGAAAATCTGCAGGGGAATAGGAGCTGTAGGATCACTTGTACTTGTTCCTGGGATGACAATTTCTTCTACCCTAATTAAGCTGTGGGAACAGCTCTGTCGGCACAGACCAGGAGCTCCCTGTTTCTGAAACACGGACTCCAGTAGTGGCCAGTAAGGGCTATGTAAGGAATCATGTCAGTGACAGGAGAGGAGGGGGGTACCGCCTCCCCTCTGTATGGTCTGCTATCACCTCTCTGTCACCAGTGGTTCCAGCCAGTCTTGTTGAGTTTACTGTGGCCTTGATGAATTTCTTTCTTCAACTTTATCTAATTACTTTTAACATCTGAAACTTCCTGTGGCCATTGCTCTAAGCTCAAGAATAAACTCAGCGAGGAGACGTTTTATTCACATTTCTTCTTGGGGGAAAAAGGAGAAGTGATTGACTGTTTCCCAGCTTCGAAAATATAAATTAACAAAATCTCAAACCGCGGCATGTTCATCTCCCAAACAGCTTTTCTATGCAGAGAGATGATTTGCAAGTAAAGCTTTCATAACAGGCTGCAGCCATCCCTGCTATAGCAACACCATTATGAATGTTCGTTCTACCATAATCTGAGGGGGTTTTCTGAGTTTAAGCTTACTACCCTGTCTTGGATGAAACAAGAGATTTTGTATGCTCTGCCTCTTTGTCTGGGTTTCTTAACACACAGTAAGTAGCACAGTATATTAAAGAGACGATCTTAACACCCATTAACCTGCTGACCACTGTGAACCATTCTGTATATTCCTTGTGATTATAAATTACACTGAAACTGAAAGCAGAAAAATCAAAACAAGTAACATGTGAAAGCTTTGCAGAGATATGAAGGGCAAAAGGGCTTATGAGGTCTAATTTATTTCGGGTAGTCTGTGCTGCTTCAAAAAGATCCTGAGCAAATGAGTCAGCAGGGTTATCTGAGGGAACTGGCCACCAGAAGAAGAGGTGTCTTGTTCAGACTTTTATAGCTTATGTTCTGCCTATCTCTGCTCTTCATAACAACACAGTTAAACAGATATAAAATGGACAGGTAAAGACATTAAGTTAAATGATGATTTAGAGGGACCATGCAAGAAGACCAGAAGAGGGCTGGCCACAAGAATATGCCCTTGACATTTTTGCCAAAGTGAGGCTTCATGGTGGAGCAGGCACTCAAAGATAATATCCTTTCTGTAGGCTCAAAATTCAAGTTGGGGTGTTTCACTGCTTTTACTTTTGCCATCCTTTTCTCCCATTTGGCCACACACTTCACTGCTCCACTTCCATTGGGTCCAGGAGTAGCTCAGCACAGGGCATCAGGACATCCCTTCAAACCCTGCATGACCTGGGAGTTCTACCACCCTTTGCCCAAGGGAGTTGAGAGCTCTGGAGATGCAGACGCAACTGCACAAGTGAAGGGTTTTCATGACATTATACAGGAGTTTGCAAAAAAGTCTTCACACTCTGTGCCTAGAACCTGAGGGCAAAGAACTTGTGCTGTATTTCATCTGTGAAATTTGGGATTTAAAGAGATAAGCATGCAGGTGTGCTCTAAGGTTGGGCTAGCTGTATCAGACCATGGCAAGGAAGTAGAAAATTTTAGCTGAAGCTAGGACAGTTGCTTCTCTCGTGTAAGCTTTGACCAAATCTTCCTTAGAAAGGTGTCTTTTGTGGATCACTTGAATTAAAGGGGCCACCAGACAGAACTAGGTATATTGTAATGCAGACAGGCTCCTAGGGTTAATATAGAGATAAGCATCTCAGTGTGAGCAGGCCTCTGGGCACTGGAGCTAAATTCAGTTGCAAGATTGGGCGAGTCATCTGCAGGCAAGAGGTTAATGTCAGCACTGTCCTTAGGAAAGACTGACTCTTAAAAATAAATCACATCTGAATATATAGGCTTCTCGAGCTACAAAACTCTGTCAGGCGCGTCGCCAAGAGGAATTGGGTTGCAGATGCTGTGGCTGTGGTTCCTTAGTGCTCCTGTAAGATGATCTACACACACAGACATTTCCAAATACAGGACAGTGTTTTTATTTTCAAACAGTAGTGGGTGCCAAGACACTTCCCCCCAGCACTTGTAGACAATCTGGATGAACTTGACATGGTTTCCATGAGTCTCAGACACCAAGGAGGAATATTCTTGATCAATAAATTCCATGGTTTGTTCTCCTATCTCCTCTGCACAGCAGCCTGCAAAGGTGCTCCTGAGCATTCGTTCTGCAAGGCTTCTGACTCACTGCACAGTGTGTAAGCTATTTTTGTGTGCTTTGAAGCCGAAACTCTTGGTACGTAACTTCAGGCCATTGGCTAAGGCATCTGAGGCTGATTGAAAACCTATTTGCAAAATCATCCTATTTACACAAGGGAAAATATGCGGGTTTTTTTCTGTGGGTGTGCAAAGAGGTATATGTAAGTGTACTCACATCCTTATGGTGTTACTGGACAATTTGATACTGTCTGAAAATGCAGCCTAAGGTATTTAAAGGGAAAGAACATAATCTACGGAGAAGCAAACAGTATCCTTCTAAAAATGTTATATGTCTGATCTGGGAATACTTACGGTTTAAGTGGGCTACAAATGAATACTTAACTGCTTTAGTGCTATGAAGTGATGACCCTCACGTGGCCTTGGCACAGGCTGCATGGTCTTCTTCAGCTGCCACTCCACGGAAAATAATGGGAGTGTACATAACAGACCCAGCCTGGAGGGAAGGATTGCTCCAGGAGAACTACCAGCCTGTCCTCTGTCTGGCATAATGCTCTAATGTTTCCAAAACTATGAAATTCTGCTATCCTAGGTGCAAGGAATGTTAATTATGAATTACAAATCAAAAGCACATATAGGCTAAGCCCCACATTTTAATACCTGGAATAGAGCTGCTCTTGCTATACAAACCATAAACTATTTTTGTAAGGGAGAGAGAAGTATTGATCCTTTAGTACCTAAATAATTTTAGGGTCATATGGTTGTGTGGCAGAAAAATGTATTTAATACAAATTTTAAACAAATAAAAAGGCAAAGTTTGGCTTATTGCAATTCATTATATTTCTTATTGAAAAATCTTTGGACAATCCCTGCACATTTGTTTTGTCCTTGTGAGGATTGCTAATTTTAGCATGCACCACCCTTTATGTAAGAATTCATGCCTGAAATGAAAATGCTTCATCATTTGTTACTCTCTTCTCATAAATGTTTGTTCCCTGGTCACAAGAGGGAAAGCACAGAGTGACTACGCAGTTCCCCACACAGCACAAATAGCGAGTAGTAATAAGAAGCACTCAGCCAGTTTTGGAGATGAACTAAGTCAGTCGAAGGTAATATTACACGTAAAGCCCTCTTCATTCCTTTCATGCTCCACCAGAGAAACCATGTTATCCTCAAATCAGCACAGTCCAGTTCTTCCCAGACAGTTCTTCCTATCTCAGCTCCACAGATGATCTTACTGGAGCCAGTGACAGAATTAGGAATCATACAGTCTCTGCCCCACCAGCCTTCCAGGGAATAGAGCCTGCAGGAGGGACTTCGGGCTCTCCTGCCTGTGTTTCCTTGTGCCTGTTCTTCCCTTGGTTTGTCAGATGTTGCTGGTGTTGGCTTGCATCTTCCACTCAACACCAAAGGAACAACAGGTATTTCAAAAAACCCCAGAAAAATATAAACCCAAATCAAGGCTTTTGAAGAAGATCAGTGTGGGCATGAGCAGGACTGAGTGTGTGCCAGGGTGGACTGAAACAGAGCGCCACAGCCAGGTCTTTGCATTCCCCAGTAGAGCCCCCACACTCATGTTTTCCATGGGAGTACCTGTGGTGACACTTTCTCCCTGCCTGTTTCAAATCTGACATTGATGGTGTTCCTTTATCATGAGAAGGTTAAAAAATCTGGATTCACAGCATCCTGCATTATGTATTACATTACCGATCAACTTCACTGCTACAAAAAGAAGTGCAAAGTAGAGGTCAGTCTGCAGCCATCAAACTGGAGCAGTTGGGAAAACTGTGTTTATAACATGCTCATCTAAACTCGTACATGTAAGCGTAATCAGCGTAAGGTTGTCACTTCCTACAGAAAGTCTTCAAACCACTTATGATTTCCTCTCCATCTTCCACAACAGTTTAATACCTTGTCCTAACAGATTTTTCTGCTTAACTTTTAGCTTTATTTTTAGTCCTAGTGATGTCCTCTTTCATCTAGTGGGCATCCTGTTATTAATAACACTGAAGCAGTGTCTGCTCATAATATTTTCTGCTGCTGAGGTGTGATTCCTAGAACACTTGGTATGAAGGACATTTTGTGCATCTAATATATTGAGCCCACCTTTTTTTTCCCAGCATAAAATAATCTGTCTGGATCCTGCTGAGTGAACTGTGCATGTGTGCCTAGTATAGACTGGGGTTAGTATAACCTAAAAAGGCAAAAGAAAGGTGTAAAAAAAAAAGGTTCACATGGAAGAAAAGCCCTGAATTTCAAAGCCCCTACATTCAGAGAAAAGTTATATTCATATGTTGAATGAAAAATAAACAACAGAAGGAATGAATGATTCAGGATTTAATTGCAGCATTGGAATTATTCTTAATTCTGCTACCCCAAAAATCCCCAACTTATAATTAAAGGTGAATACAATACATTGCCATCAATTACCATCCCAAACAACTGAGAATGGAGGAAGGCAAGGCATAGCTCGTGCTGTGGTTGACACTGTGGCAGCCCAGTCCCCTGGCCTTGGCTGGAACCTCCCCTGCCATGTAAATAATGATATGCTCAAATGGCCTTTGTGACTGGAGCTTTGAGGGTACACATTACAATTAGGGCTGATTTCAAAACAGGTAGTTCTGCTCCTTTAGAGCTGTGCCTGGGGTAACTACTGATTTTCAAGTTCCTCTGCTGCCATATGAGGCTGCAAAGTGCTCCCTTGTGGCGTTACTGCCAAGCAGAAGCATCATGCTTGGGTAGCATGCTCCTACTCCTACCTTGAACTTCACTGCACAGGGACCTCCTAGTCCCTCTCTCTGCTCACATGTTGTGCACCAGTATGATGCCTTCCCTCTGCTTCATGTCCATGAGAAAGGGTCTGAAAAAAGTGATCAGTAAAGTAGTAGAAATAGCAATCAACATTTCTCTTTTATATTAAAGTGAAGTGGATGTCCCATGATGGGCCTTTAAGGCACCTCGCAAGGCACAGAAAACATCAAAAGACTGTGCTAACTAAATTTTGGTGGATTTGGGCTTTGTTTTGGTAGAGATTTCCTAGGCTTGTAAGCACAGCTGAATCCCACACGCTGATCAATTCTGCTCAGCCAGTTTCTCTCCTTGGTGCTTTCCTCCCAGTTTATTGGTTCATGGCTGACTTACACCTGTTTTGATTAATTTGTGGGCTAATCATTAGCCTTAACTGGCAAAAGTGTATGTCTGCTAACTACCTCCTATCCTTTTTTTCAACACGATGTACTTATAATTACATTTTCTGTCAAAGGTGACCTGAATTTGTCGCACCAACCTGCCTTGGAGAGAGCAGTTCAGAGCGCAGTGGTTAACGCTACTTGTCATTTTCGTCACTGCATTAGTTCTGTTCCTTCATATTTGTAAATTTGAACACTATAAGATTTTCTCAGTGTTCCAGTGCGTTACATAAATAGTCCTTAATGGGAATGACCTCACTGCAAAACGGAGACAGCAAGTAATAGGCTCAATCGTTTCGGAAGGGCAATTTGTAAAAGAGAGCAGAGCACTCACATCACTTTTGGTCCATCTTTATTGCTTCCAGAAGGCAACAGTCTCAGGAAAGTTTTCATGGCCAGATATGCAGCTTTTCCAGCTGTTGAAATGTTTTTGGAAGGACCATCAGTCAAGATAAAATTACCGGTCAGTTGGGATACACGCTGACCTTTTCAGGAAGAGGGTGGTTTAGCTCACAGGCCAGCCTTCCCGGCCTAAAGTCTGCCAGGAGGTGAGCTCTGTGACATCTCTGGTTGGACCTCATTATTCAATTCAATGGCCTCACTCAAGTCAGGGTATTACCCTGGAGGGCAGTACAGCAGAATCAGAGCCTAGCAAGGCCTTGAATTTTTTACCCTGCCAAAGCAGCAACTAATTTTTGGGCTGATCATTACAGTCTGATTAACACCATCTACTGATTGCGATTTCCTAACAAATTGATTGTCATGTCCTGGCCAGTATCAAGAAGCACCTTACACCACAAATGCAATGCAAGAGGTCTCTGAATATGAGCTGGAACTCCAAAATCTGGTCCAGCACAATGGTATTCTCATTGCAGCTTGTGAATGGGGGGAAAGCCAGCTCTGGGAGTGTCCTCTGCTGCCTCAACACAGGTATCCAGCACCATCTGAAATCTCACCTACCCTCACGTTGCTGCTCCAGGAGTAAAGCAAGGTTTCCTAGAAGTCCTGTGTCACATCTGCCAACCCCATGCAGGTGTTGAGGTACTTGAAAGCCTCTTGAAAGCCTCTAGAACAGCATTAGGTACTCGTGTGGGCAGCTGAACCTGTTGCTAGTGGGCAGCCGGATGAACAAGACTGGCCATGGGCTAATGGAAGAATTCAGCCACATGAGTTCAGTTCTGCTGTATAAGCCTCAGCCTCCACACGGCACCCAGGAGGGCAAAGACCCTGAAAGTCCTCCATGACAGCCATTGGTCCCAATGGGGAAGGTTACTACACCCTGGGTGTCCTAGATGGCAACTCCTTTCTACAGGCAACCAACCCAAATGTCCACCTCCCTTCACTGGAAGGACTGCCTGGACACCCAGTGCTCAGGCAGGCTCCTAAGTACTGACACCCACATGCAGGTTTCTTCATGTGGAGTCAAATCTCAGTCCTGGTTTATAAGAGGCAATTTTTATTAAGTGTTTCCAAACAGTAATACCTTTGATCTGCTTCTCAGATTGACCCAGATTAGCATGGGACACAAGAGCTTCTGCTAAGGAGCTGTGTCTTTAGATAGCCAGGCATTTAGTTGTCCATTTTTTAAGATACCAGAATGTAACAGAAAACTGCAGCCCTATGGGGACAACGTACAAAATCTTACCTGCCTGATTATAAGATCATTAACTAGTTTATTGTTCTTTGCCATCTTTTTTCAGGGAGACTATTAACAGTCAGGCATTTTTCCAGTTAGAAGAAATCACAAATTAGATTTATACTGAAAGACCACATTTGGTAATCGATTAAAATAGTCACTGCTTGTAACTATTCTCTTATTCAATTGTAATGCTAAAGTGAAGAAAGCATCCAGCACAGTCAGATTAAGCTTTCACAATCAGCGTGAATTGGCCAAAGCAGAGGCTGACGCCAAAAGACGTGATTCCAGCTGCACGTACCCTCTTGTTCCAGCAGCAGTGTCCCTGCAGCTGTGGTTTGAACTGAGTCAGGGAATTTTCATCTGAAAAGGAGTTTTGTTGTGTTTTATTCCTGGTTAGTTCTCAGTCAGATGTGGCTCAGCCACAGGAACTTCACAGGCTCTAATGCTGGCACATGACAGACATGGGAACAAGTGAACATGGATCAGCTTAACCCTATTATTAAATTGGAATCTGAAAAAATATTTAAGAAATTTTGAATTTACAGTTTGAGTCGATAAGTGCATTTTGCAATACTTGGACCAGGTGAAAACTATTAATAGCTTAAATGCTGAGGCCTTTGTTTTCCCTGCAAAACAGCAGTGACTGATCAGCAGTCACTCTTGCGTGCTGATCTTGCAAGCCTAACAGTCATTTCCCCACTGCTGAGTGAGTCCCAGATGGTTCACATCGCTATTTGTCCTACATACTTACAGGGATCCATTATCCAGATAGCTGACTTGTGCAGCAAAAGATTTTCCAAACCAGAATATTTCCTATCAGTACTCTGTGCTACGGTTTTCGGGCATGCATATAGAATTTTAATTGATGTATTTATTATTTCTTATAGAGATATTCATTGGGAAAAGACCTCATTGCAAAAAAAAAAGAGTATGTTTAATGCCACAATTAGAACATAGTGAGGATTGAGGTTATTCCACTGCCACAGGGCCAGAAAATTTGCAGCTGAGGTTGTCATAAACTGAGCACCTGCCTGATTCACTTTTGGGTGTTTATGCCAGAGATGCTAATCTTGCAGAGCTAAAAAGCAGGCTGTAGACCTGAAGAAAAAAGGCAGGAGCTGTCTGATGGTTTCCAGAGCAGGGAGAGGCTGCCGGAAAAGCTTATGCTTGCATTAAGGGAAAGGCAGAGCTTTTTTATTTTGCAAGCAGTCCAGCATAGTTGCTAACCTTGTCTTTCAGATGTGTTTTGGAAGGACCAGTAGGAATGGCAGGATGGGTTTTGCTGAGGCAGGAGTGACTACCCTCTTTAAGAAATATTTCTGCAAAGTCGCAATTCATGTTTTACCTTCCTTTACTAGTTTTACCTTCCAAAGCAGTGGAGGGTGGAAGCTGTCAATGTGCTGTGGGACAGCATCCAGGCCTGGCCGCAGGCAGGCTGCTCAGTGACGCCCAGTGATCCACCCTCCCGCATAGCTCCCTATGACCCCCCAGGGCCCACTGCAGGGAGCACCAGCCCTCCATGAGCGGAATGAGTCTGATGGTAACAGAGGGGAGATGAGACATTCTTTTTTGGGAATCCTTTTTGGGTCCTAGAAGCAACTACGTGGGGCAGAAAGATGTGAAGTTATGACCTCTGTGCAACTCTGCACTGAGGTGTTTTAGGTGAGGACATAGGAGGGTGGCCGGGACGGGCTCTCCAGACCATGGACGCTGCTCCATGGCTGGAGAAATATTCTCCTCCATCAAGCCAACTCACCTCACCTCACCTCACCTCATTCCCTCTAAATGTAAAGGGGAGAAGTGACGGTGAGCAGTGGGTAAGGCATTGCTTGGGGAGCTCCGCTCCCGGTAGCAGGCGGGCTGAGCTACTCTAAGCTGGGCAGTGTCTCCTTGCAGACCTCTTTCCACCTACAAAGGCAGGGTGCCTGGCAGCTCACCTCTAAGGGCTCCCCACTCTCAAAATACGTCTTAGAGTTGACATTCACTTACTGGTTCAGGAGCCCTTTGAGACTGGGAGCAATTAGTAAAGGAAGGGTAACACATGTGCCCAGATTACTTTTCACTTAGGGGTGTTACACAGGTGGGTGCAAATCCAGCCAGAGCATCTCTGCCTGCCAGGACTGGGCGCCCCATTGGCACAACACAGTGCCTCACAGGAAACACAGCCCCGCTGTGTGCTAAAGCAGCTTTACAGCTTCTTGCATGCCGCTGGCTCACACATCTGGCCTGGCCGGAGAAGGGCCCAGATGGGGCCGTAACGAGTACATCCACATGCAATCTCTATGGTGTCTATATTTTTGTCCAGTGCATGTGGAGCACCTATAGAAAAGAGTGTGTGTTACAGCAGCGCAAAATGTACTGGACAATCCCCGTGTAGTATAGATAAACAGGGGGGCATTGCTGAAATGAAGACTGGTTGCTGTGTTGCCTTGCTTCTTGCTGACCCCTTTTCACCTCAGCAAAGGGGAGCTCAGCTATCACTTGGAAATTCAGCACAGCCGTTTTTCACTGCCTGAAAAATAGAAACCTGCATCACCTTGTGCAAATGTTTAGAATCAGGCACCATGGCCCGACTTCATCTGCATAATTCATGGGCCCAGCCAGTGCAAGAACGCTATAAGGGAAAGATATCACTGCAGCAGCCACAACAGCTGCTTAACTGGGTTTTTTTTCTTTTCCTTTTCTGAGCATATTTGCTGTTTGCTGAACTTTACACTGGCTCTCAGAATACTGGCAGGTTTTCTGTCCTGGTATACCTTTGAATTACACAGTAATTCTGAACTCCTTTGCAAATACATTTAAAGCCAGTGTTAGTGCACTACTTCTATTTAGACTAGTTAAAAACACACACACAAACAACAATAAATGTCTGTCAAGGGGTAGAGCTGGGCTGGCTACTAGACCAGTGACAGATGCTTTCTATTAAGCCCTCTCCCGTCCCAAAGGGGAAGAGAAAAGGAATGAGGGAGAGACACTTATGGACTGGAAAAGAAAAATAAAACTGCTTTAATGAAAATAATAACTATAAAATGAAATACATGCATATATAGACAAAACCAATACCAAACTCAACCCCCTTGATGGCAATCACGGCAGCGTCACCACTGATGCTGTGGGCAGACACTGGGGAAGGCCCAGGCTGGACTCAGCAGCAGATGGGAATCAGATGCAGGAGCTGGATTCTGGAACTGGGTTCAGGACAAGGCAGAACAGAGTCCTCCATGGACACCAGCCATCGAAGAAGAGAGATTGACCTTTGTGATTCCTCAGCTTTGAACCAACTATGCTGTCTATGGGATGGAACATCTTGTTGGTCAGTTTAGGGTCACCTGTCCTGTCTGCTGCTCCCTACAGGTGCAGCCTCTAACTTACTGCACCCCACCGTGGCACATAGGGTTTAGCAGTGACCTTGGTCTGCACAGGAGCAAGTATCAGCAAGAGCCTTTCTGCACACCAACCCCTGGTAGTGACTGTGAACATCAAGTGTTATCACTGCTAGAAGCAGACACGGTCTGCAGAAATGTGCCATTAACTTCAGAAAGTGCCACTAGTGAGAAGAGACTGAGCTGGAAAGTGAAATCACTGAACAGAATGAGTTCCGTTCTAACTCAGACCAGGATAATGTTGAAAATTTGCTTTGCACAGTCACTTGATGCCTGCCTTCATAAATCAATTACAGTCCAGCCAAGAAGTGCTGCTTTAAAATACCTTTTTATTACTTCACAGGGTAATAACTTTTTGCCATAACAGACTCAAAACAAGCCTGTGCTTCCTGGAAGTGCTTGGAATCCATCCCCTCTTTTAATTCCAAGGCAGAAACTTGTTTTAAAAAAAACACTGTGTTAGTTCAGACCACTACCAGGGGCAAGCAGCTGATAGAGGAGAAAAAACGTGAAGCAGCTGAACAAAACTGAGGGTAACAGAGGGACATAATCTAGTTCCTAAGGGTGAAGAAAGACAGTCTGTCCAGAGATCCTAGGCTAAGAGGGGAGGAGTAGTTCTGCACAGAATACCTTAATGGTTGCCGGTAATTGCCTATTTTAGAAAAACAGTGCTGCTCTCAAAGAAATCCTGGCAATGTTGTTTGTTGGTGTGCACAAAACGCAGCTGGAAGGAGATATTCCTCTGGCAACCCAGCACCGAGACAGTCCCAGGCTGGTTGTGTAGGCTATCAGGTGCTTTCTTAACATCAGCACAAGCAAGAGATTAGGAGCAGTGCTGAGCCCTTTTGTAATATACTCAGACAGTTCACTGGAACTGGGCCCTGGCAGGGGAAGTCTATGGCCCCTCAAAATTAACGTATTTTTATCAAACTCCATGTGCAGTGCTTGGTGCATACAGGAAAAAAGGCTAGCTTAGCACATAGTGATGGCTCTAGGTCAAGAAGACCATCCTAGACCTAATGTTTATGGGGCTGATTTTGCTGGATTTATTCCCTTGATTTGAGCTTAAAATGCTCTAGCAAGAACCTGCCTGTGAGGCACAACAGAGTCAGTAGCAACTCTAGTTAACTTCAGGAAGTTTTTGGTCTTACTGCCATAGAGGAGGCTTCTGGCAGCAGCTTGGCTCAAGGTGGCAGAGTGCTTTTGAAGTTCACAAATTTTGGTTTCTCACTTTTCTCAATAGGACAAGAGCTGGAAGACTAAAATATCTACTTTTAGGCATCTGTGTGTGAGCTTGGTTCTAAGGTCCCCATAGTGGAGATCTGGTCAATATAATCAGTGCCTGTGCATCCCGTTAAAAGTCTAATTCTCAGCAAACCAAATCGTTTTCTAGACTCTTTTGACTGTATTGGGAAGATAAACACCCTTGGACATGGCCAGTTTGCTGGCAGGTATTGAGTGCCAGACTAGGTACTCCAGACCATTCTTCCAGGCATCCCTGTGCTGCACTGGGAAGTTCTGCTGCATCTGCCAGCTCCTTGGTGATGTCTCACATTCCCTGTAGCATATCAGCCAACAAGAGAAGTCTGTATGAAGCCAATTGAATCACCCTCTGAGGTCAAGTGTCAGCATTTCTACACAAACACTTCAGTGTAGGTACTCCAGTCTTGAGCTGAATCTCATCTAAGGCAGCTGTGTGGCAGCTAACACAGCCAGTCTGCACAAAAAGGCTTTGCTGCACCTTCTGTGTGCTAGGACAGTCAAGCCCCACAGCACCATAATCAGCCTGCAGCTCGATGTTTTTGTCCCTGCATCCCTTCTGCTCAATAGGGAAGTTCTTGCTCTTTTGCTTTGTGCAGGATCCTTGTCCATGAACTTTTGGGCCTTTCTGTTGGTCTGGCTGGGTCGGGTTTGTTGTAGATCGTTCCATACTGGGCTGGTTTGGTCATTAGCAGTGTTCACGTCAGTGATGCTCTTAAGTGCTGTGACATTTGGTAGGAAATGGAAATTTTTTCCCCATGGCTGACAATGGTCTCACTGCTGATACTGCAATTCTATGCTGTGAACTGTTTTACCAAAAACGCCCTGACCCCTTACCACTCTCCGCTGGCTCCCATCCTTCCTCTTGCAGCTCTGCAGGAGCTGTGCTGACAGCATTTTCTGAAAATGTCTGCACCAAACATCCCTCCAAAAGGGGAAGAGACAAAGAGGAAACCACAGTAGGAGGATCTGCCCAGGGCTGGTCAGAAGACAGTAGGTATAATTCTTGGGATTTCTGCTTCCCTAATCCTACTCATTCACACCACTGCACACTGTTTCATTCAATGAAATGCTAGGAAAAAGATGGCCCAATCAGAATTTTTAATAAGAAAAAAGAAGCATGAATATAAGTAAGCAGGATATGACCCATTCTGAATCAGCAAGCTGTTAAAGAATAAGATCCCTGAAAGGTTTCAGCTAAATGTTACCAAAAGCTCCAGCACCAGAGAGCAGGTATAAACATGAGGAGGACTGGTGAGTTTGAGTCAAGTTACCATCTTTTCAACACATTTATAAAATTGAGAAATTGATAGGCAACCATCAAATCTCCATTTTTTTTACCAACCACCATGTAGCCTCACCATGACACCCTTTTTCCTTTTTTCTGAAAACGTTATTGAAAGTAATGTTTAAACATGCTTCTGGAGGCGTACTGACACCTACCTCCTGCAGTTTCACGGGCAATAGGTGGACTGTGGCTCGAGAGCCAGTAATGCCAGCAGACTCAATCCCTGTAAAAGGCTGAAGTGAGGATGTCTCAACAACACAACCCGTGATGGGCTGAAGTAATCCACAGTGCTGGTACAGGAGGTGAGAACTGCTCACTCCCCGCATTAAGATGAGTGAAGCCGTTGGGCAGTGTCAGTCTCCCCTCTACCCTGCTGAGGCAGGCAAGTGCCTGGAGGCACTCCAAAATGTCCAGGAAGATGTTGCACCTGTGTGACTCACACCACACTGGCACTTGTACCCTCTACATGAAGCAATACGGGCAGGAATGTCTCCTCCACTGACACACACAAATACCCTGCACTAACAACTCCTTCTTTCATTTTATTTCCTCAGAGAGCTTCTCAGAATATTTTTTGGTTTGATTTCATTTTCACTGATTTAAAATGCAGAGACAGGAAAGCAAAGTAGATTTTTGCTCAGCAACAGTCCAGATGAAGCAAGTTTTTTATAAAAAAATAAAATAGCGAAGCTATGTCTTGTCATTCAGAATTACGCCAAATATATAAAATATATAATTACTGTCATATGCAACTGTTTTTCACAACTTGAATAAAATGTAAGAAAATATAAAGTGCTTGCTTCATTGTTTCTAACTGATTCACTGGCTACAAACCTGTAGTGCTTGAAGAGGATGTCAAAACAAGAGCTGGATGGGAACTTTCCAATTAAATGTTTTTCACCAGAAAATGCTGTTTCATTGAAACCAAAACTTTTCAAGGAAATCTATATATGTAGTTGAAACTTCTGTTAGAAAGGTTCTGGGGTTCAGAATGATTTTTCTGTTTAAAAGGAGAAAGAGACCATCAGACAGATAATCTTACTGCACAAGACCAAGCATTGCCTGTCTGATTCCCTTCGACAGGTGAGTGAATGTTTCTCTGCCTTACCAAACACTTTCTCTCTTCTCTCTCATTTATTTTTCTGACAAATTTCATCAGCTTTTTTATCATCAGTGTATCTAATTTAACTGTTGATACCTCAAAAATCTTTTTCTAGCAATCTCAACTAGTAGCTAAGTGTATGAGACTTCTTGGGATGTCTGTTCAGCTACAGTTACAGAAAGATTTAAGTCTACAAAAGATTAAAATAAAAGCATTAATCAGAGAAATTTCCACAGGGAACATCAGATATAAATTCTTGGAACAGATCTGTGTGACTCAAGGAGTGGCTAAACACTGCCATCCTTCATTTCTGGGAATACCAGAACTGACCTTTGTCATGAAGTTAACCAACAGCTGGTTTTGGGCAGGCAATCCAAGATAATCTCTTCAGGGCACTCAGGGACATGATTTGGGCGGCAGAAAGTAGCCATTGTAGCACACAGGTTATTAGTAAGCAAATGCAGGGGGATCTTCCTGAGCCCAGGAAGAAAACACTGCTTAATAGGAGCTGGGTATCGTGCATCCAGCCACCAGATCCCGTGGCTCCTAGCAGTGAAAGCCATCCCAACACCACTGCATTCATTTTTAAAGTGTTTGGGATTGCACTTGTCTGTGCATCTTCCCTGCTTAACTTCGTACGTTGTGCTTCTTTTATTCTCTTTTCCTAAAGAAATAAAATGAAAAAGGACACACAAGAAAAGGAGGAAGTTTAAGACATCTAAAACCCATATAATACTTAAGCCAGTTATTTGTAGTTTCATGATTTGACAAATCTGTTTTCGCAGACTGGGAATCCTGACTTAGGAAATGCTGTGACTGGGGTGTTACGGACCTTGAAGAGCACTGGAGAACAAGTCTGACCCTTTCACACACAGGAATATTTTCATTAAATTCAGTGGCTCTGTCCATTTTTAGAACCTCAGAGCTTTTTTTAAGCTTTAGCTGAATTTCTCTATTTACATTTGCAAGGGAGTTGATTTTTCTGCAGTGGGGTTGACAAAGTTTGACCCAATACTCCTATGTTGCCTTTGGTTGGCTTTTGCATAAGACAAGCAAAGTGGCATGTCTCTGCAGGACTCAGCTGATGAGGGATTCATGCCCAGGAAATTAACTCTCAGCTTAATGCAAGCCCCTTACGGCTTGCCAGTGGAAACAGGCAGGTAAGTAGAATATCAAGATCGATGATCACAATGACAGGTGATGGACTGGGAGGACCTAACATTGACATCTGATATGAGGCTGTTATCCATCATGGCTCCACCTGCTGTCTTCTGATTACAGGGGAGGCTGAATTATTGAGCAGCCCTAACTCATGGCAAGCTGCCAGCTGAGTTTCTGGGAAGGGCAAATGTAGTAAGAAACAAATGCCTCAGCTACAACTTTGTATTGTATCCAAGTGTCTCCCATTGTGCTTCCCTGCTGGGTAAAAAAAGGTGAGGGTGGAGGTTTAACTGCGCACTGAATGGCTTTGAATGGCAGGGACAGGTTTTCAGAGTCAGTAAGACAGTCTGTCTCCAAAGAACCAGCACCAAAAAAATATTAAGCTGGTGGGAATGCAGCACCTTTGAAAAGGAGAAAGCTCATTTTAAAGTTTGGCAGGATTAAACTCTCTCTTACAGTCCTCTCTTCACCACCGAAAACTCTCAGACAAAGAATATGAACTTCTGAGACTATAACTGAATAAAAAATCATCAGCAAAAGCATGCTCCACTCACATAATTTTTTGGAATGTGTGTCAGTCTAGAAACTGGCACTTGCTGCATCATTGTTATAGTCCAATTTCTCTGCCACAGGGAGACAGGATCCATGATTTTCAGTCCAAGCGCATTTCTGACATTTCAAAATTAATTTTCACTGCAAAATCTAAAAGAAAAGTTCAGGCTTTCAAGGTCTCCCTGCTAGAGGAACATGACTTGATGGCAAGGCGAGGTGGATGTGGTGATGCTGGTGGTGGAGGATGGAGCTGACTGTGGAACATGAAGCAGTGCTTGCTTTCAGCTCCACACACCGGGCACTGAATCCCTGCTGGGGACCCTGAAGCAGATGGGACTGCAGATTCAGTGCCAAGGAAGGACATGCCAGGAAAGCATAACTCTGCTGCACCCTACCACAGCCTGGCTCCTGACTTTTTTTGGTTCTTTCCAGTTAAATGGATCAAGTGTTATCAGGAGTAAATATGACCAAACAATTGATTCATAAATGTTCACTTGATCTTTTAAGAGAGAGTGAAGTGAAACGCTGTCCATCAAATTTGTGTACATAAACTACCAATGAGGAAATACCATTCCTGAGTCAGCACTGAAGGAAATAATTGTCTCAATTATTTCTTCCTATTACAATTGACTCCATTCTGGTCCCTTTTTATGAAAAGTGGATATAAATTTTCTTTGCATAAGAAAGAAAGAAATAACAAATCCAACTACACACTAGGAAGTAGTATTTTGTATTTAAAAGGTTCCTAATGGAAAATCCCGTTTCCTTCTATTCACAGACATTTTCAATTATCTTCAAAATGAGATCCCTGAATCATGCACAACTTTGCCCCCAGCAATGCCAGTCCAGTGCCATTAAAGTCAATGAGACAACCTGTGTAGGAATGATGGCCGAATACAGCCCTGCATGTTTATTGAAAATGCATTTGTAAAACATATTCCAAAGGATAAAAAGAGCATAAATAAATGCAGCCTCTGTAAATATCAGCGTTTTTACTGAATGGATATATTTGTTTTTAAACAAATTCTTGCAAACAGAAGTGGATTTCTGCATTTTCCTTCACTCTGCAATTTTGCCTGGCCAGGCCATATCTCCCAGTCCTTCACCTGTAACTTCAGCAGCATACGTGAAGAAAACTGCTGTAAAATTTCAGTAATACAAATATCACATTAACTGTGTGTACATTTCTATTTTGAGAAGAAAAGAACTTATTGTATTTTGATTAATTGTCTTTGACAGACTAATCTAGGAGCATGAATAGGTTGTATTATAGACTATTAACTCCCTGTCAGTCCCATTGCTGGGAGTGTTTCTAGGGAGGCAGGTCTCCTTTTGATCCTACCAGACCTTAATGATATTGTTTGTATGAATATCAGCAGTGGCATTTTTTACAATTCAATATTAATTGAATCCTGATTTCTTAAATATTTTCCACATATTGTGCTTTTCCATGAGAACCACAACTCATGCCACCAAAAGCCTAGAGAAATATCTTCACCTTGTAAGCTACAAAATAGGTCCTACCATCCAGTTAATTTATGGCAGCAATATAGAAGTAATTTTGAGTTGTACACAGCTGGCTAGTGATGAGAGCACTGTTATTAAACACGAGCAACATGTGACATAAACCTCAAATTAGTTTTTGAGAGAAAATGCATGCAAATTGCAGTAACCTACAAGAAAGAAATAAAAAGAAAATGGCACAATACAGATTTGCAAAAGTTCATTTCTGTAGCAGGTTTATACACAGTAATTGGTTATTCCTAATTTTATGCAGAGATTGATTGAAGTAGAGAAGAGACCAGTAGAGAGACCTGACTATTGGATGTACCAGGGCTGAATTCCTTTGCTTGGAGCTGACTGGAGGGGTTGGGTAACCCTAATGATAACTCCATTTAGCCAACTGCAGAAACACCTTTGAGGAGCTGAGGAAGTTGTTGGAATTGCATATGTCATTTTGTGAAACTGCTCCTCACGTGAAAACCGCAGTCAGGTCTGCTCCAGGACCTTACTTTGAGTAATCTCCTGTATAGGTTGAGCCTCTGTAAAGTGCCGTCTGGGATTTCCTAACACACTCTCATGGATGGGGAATACAGAGATTACACTGTATTGGAAGGAGAGGAGTTTTGCAGAAGCATTTGGCAATAAAATGAGTGTCATTTTAAACAGAATTTTCCATAGGAAACACTGCCTTTTCATTAAAAATTCCAAATATTCAAAAAGTTTAAAAGCAATTTGGTTTTTTAGCAGCTGGTAACCAAAAACTGATGAAATCTTGGGGGGTTTCTAGCACCACTGTTTCAGTGAAAAGCCACGGTGTTCAAAGAAAAGAATGTATTTTTCAGAAGATTTAATTTAAATAAAGTTCCAGTTAATCTTCAGAAAAGAATGCTTTTGATGGAAATCTTTTGGCCTGCCCTTTTGCAGAAAATAAATCTTGCCCGAAGGTGCCAGGGTAAATCCCCTCGAGTTGTTTACACTGAAACCCTACAAAACATTATTAGGAAATGGAAAACCCGTTGAAATCACTGCAAGTCAGCCTCTATGTGTTTGTAAGTTTTTCTGTGTGACATCCTTTTGAAAGCCCTACCAGAACACTACAATGGTTTGATAAGAATCGCACATCTGACAGCCCAAGCCTGAATAGTCAGAAACATCAAATGGTGCCTTAAAACCTCTATGAGACGCTGTAGGGACGGGCTGTGTGTGATGCAGTTTTCTTCGATGCTGGCTGGGTGATCAGCAGGGCTGGTGCTGGTTTTTAATTTGCAGAAATCCATAGCATATCCTCCGAGGAGAATTGTGTTTTCTTACCAGTGATACCATGTCCAGTAACTCTAAGTCAGTGGTTTCCCAGGTGTTCCCCAGTACCTGCAGTCCCCCAAACTTTTGCCTGGACACGGCACCCTCTGTGTGCACTAAATACAGCCAGTGAGGGGTACAAATTGCACGTAAAATGCTGCATATTATGCAAACTTCATGGCCTTGTGCCCTGTAGTATTGTGGCAGCAGGGGACCCAGCCCACTCAGGGAGACTGTGAGAAGAGCAACCTGGGTGCCTCATCTGGTCAGGCTCAGGGACTTCCATGTCCAGCTCATCCTACCCTAGTGGTAATTTGCAGCGGGGCTGCAAAGACAGGTCGGTGTCTACTACCACCGTAGATTTTACCCAAACCTGTTTCAACAGCCTGTTCTACATGACAGCTGACCTCTCACTTACCATCAACAGCTCTGGGCAGATGTATCTAAGAAGGTGTGATATGGTTATGGATAAAGACAAAGACAAGAAAACCCTACTCAGTCTCTCTGGCCACTTGATATAAATGCTGTGGTTGTTTAAGACATGCCAGCATGTTGGTCTGCAAACAGAGAAGTCTTTGCTTATGGAATTAATAACAATAAATTATTTATCATCACCATTATTTTTGTTTTACATATAAGTTGACCATATCCATAGATGGTCTTCAGCTCTTCAGAGGCCACTCTGATCAGATACATGCATAACTTACATTGCCTGAGGGTCATTTGGGTGCATTTTGTGTAGGATGTCCCTCCCTGACTCTTCGTTCCTGATGATCCCTTGCTTTGCAAGGAGATAATTGCCTCCTAATTAGTATTCAACAGCCAACTATGACCTTCTCACACAAAGCCTGGCTGCATTTGCTAGTGAGTTGGGAGAGGAATAAGTTTTTGTTCACCCCATCAGGATCCTCAACATCTCATAGAGCTTGTCCTGGTCTCTGCACGTCTTCCATAGAGAAATGTGGTTTATTTGCTCTGGGCACCAGATCTGGTGGCAACCTCAAGCTCAGAGAGGCGTGAAGAGGACACAGAAAGGATATATAATAACCTGCAACTGGGACAGAAACCAGCCTGTTGCTTCTGCACTCACATGCATGGTACCAGTACAGGGGATGAAGAGTGGAACTCTCCTCCCAGAGCCCTAAGTCCTCCATACTTTTGGCTTCATGCAGCACAATGAAGAACTGATGACATGCTATCAAGAATATTTTAAGTCAGCAGAAAAAGGCACAGAACAAAGTGCTGATGTGGATTGTTCACAGCCAGGGAAGCCTCAGCTACAGAGTGATGTATTTTTGTAATTTTCCACCATTTTCCACTGTTAAGTATGCCAGGCGTAGGTCCTGCTCTACTCCTGAGTCCACTTTACCAGGGAAACAAAGCTTACATCTATCCAGCCGATCAGTGCATTTCTCACTGTTGGTCTCACACTAATTTTAGCCTCATGGCCAATTTTATCCAGATTTGATGGCAGCTTATTATCCAGATTTGATGGGGGCTTGGAAGAGAAGAGAAACTTTCCTAGCTCTTAGAAACTTAGGTCCTACCAAAGAGGAGTTAGATACACAGGAGAGCTGCACCAGCCCCCAGGCTTCACCAGTAGTGCTGCTGGCAGAATGGCCCAGGGTATTTCCTATCCAGCACCCAGCTTGCCTGGCTGAGCAGACATTTCGCTTTTCTCCCAGCCCAGCCCCATGATGTAAGCAGCCATAGTGGTGGCCTGGTTAGAAGAGGGGAATTACTGAAGAGAATAAATTGTCTGCTGAAAAATACAGACAGAGAAAGGGCAGCCAGATGGGACTGCAAGCCTGGGGACGGGGCTTGTGAACCAGAATCAGCCTTGAAAAGTGCAGCCAGGGTACCCAGAAACCACTGATCAGCAGAAAAACAGGGGGACTATAAAAGCAACTTATATGAGAAGATGAGAACCAATAAAATTGCTCTGAAAGAACTGAAAACATCATGTATTGGCTATTAAAGGTTAAAACCAGACATTAACAGCATCTTTGTAGGATATCCTACAGCCTCTTATGTCTGTATGTTATAAAAATAATGCAATTTTTATCTAAAAGCGAGCATCTCTCCCTGGTTGAATCCCACACCAGCTTTCTACAGGATCTTGGACTCTCACTGAGGATGCCTGGTTGACCCCAGACTCCATGAAATGAGTCTCTGTTACCTTGTTGGGTCAGTCTGTTGCCCCTCTTTTGGGGATGGCTGGGTACATTGACGTGTCCCACCTGCCCATCCAAGAATGGTTTCTCCCCCACTCTGTTGGGATGTTTCAGCTTCTTCTAAAATCTAATTATCTTTGTGTAGATGTTATATATATTCATATAAAAAGTCTACCCTAATTATACCAGCTGCTATATTGTTGACAAATTGCTTCACTAATGATAAGTTGTGATAATCATTAATAGTACATAACTACTTGGTTGTTGCTGTTATTGGTTGTGCTACAATACTGATAGTTGCTATTATTGATCGATACCATAATACTGATTGATACTATGTAATTGATTGCTGCTAGTAATTTGTAATAGCTCGATATATATTCATTCATATTCACTTCAGTAATCATATGTATAATTGCTAGTGGCTATTTTTGTGGTATTTGTGATAATATGTAACGAAGTAGAGAGCTTTGGAGGATAAAGCCTCCACGTCCTTGTGTATTATGGAATCTGACAAACCCACAGCTGCGGCCTCTACATTAACCCCTCAGGTCATGACACTCCATCAGGACCCTGTGTTTCCCCACCGTGGACCATGTGCCATGTGTGCACTGAGCAGGGGAGGTCTCAGCCCGTGGGGCCCCTGCAAAGCAGGGCTGGGGAGGCAGCAGCTCTCTCTCAGGGTCTTAAACTCTACGAAGGGAAGAAAGAGGAAAACAATTCAATGTTTTCAGATTTGACCAAGAAGTGGCAGTCCAGAAGGTGACACTTTTCTAAAGGGCAAGAGCAGACTTCAGAAATTCCTGTTTTTTCTTCTTTTTCAGTAGGTGCCTTTTTTAAGAGATAATGGTGGTGGCTGTAGATCAAAGCAGTCTCTGTGTTACGCTGTCAATGATGTATCATCCTTTGAAATAATCTTTCTTCGCTACTGGGCACACACACCCTTTGCGTGCTTTAATCTTTCTAATAATAAAAGCAACAATTTATTTTTCCCCTAGACTTTAATTGCAGTTTCCTATCATTAGGGGAGGCTGGGGAACTTTGCCCCTGAAGTCTCAAAGCAGAAGCACTGGGTCGCTGCTCACAGGAGAATGGCACACTCCTTGGGTAAGCAGCCTCTGCTCTCAGCTCTTGCTTTCCAGATGACCTCTTGCAGTACTACTCCTATGGAAATGCCGTAAGATTCCTTAGAAATTCAGAAATCTCTCTTGCATGAGCACAGGCTCAGAGAGAAAAAATAGCTGTGTGCATAGGAGTGCAAAGCTGCCTGAAAGGAGAGATACTCTTAATTCCTCTAATCTTTGAGTTTGATATTAAGAAATGGTGGGCATCCACAGCTTCATAGCTACTGAACTCAGTGACAACTGCCAGTGCTCAACAGCTCCCAAAAGCTCCCAAACCCCAAAGCTCCCTAGGTGAGTATTTTGTTGGTCCAAGAGGATTGTGCTGAAAAGGTTTAAACAAGTAAATAGGTGAGTCAGTGGCTGTCCGGGGTTTACTTCAGAAAGCTGCAAACACATAACCTTCCAGCCAAGGGCAATAAATTTACTCTTGGATGAATTGCGGATGAATTGCAGGTGAATGAATTAAGTTTTCCAGTGCCGTTGGTATAAGCTTGCTAGCTTGCATGCAACTGCCACAAAATGGTCTGTAGCAGGCTTATCAAAGCTGGATGCATCCCGATGTGAAACAGAGTGATCGTGTGATCAAGTCCTGTGCTGCAGGAGGTCTTTTTGCTTTGGGCTACACGATGGAGACATGGTGGCTGCTGAAGAGCCCACACCACATCTTTCTGCTCCCTGGGCTCATGCCCGGGAGGGCAGTGGTGACCTGGTGCTGAAAATGTGGCACTGCAGTAAGCAGAGAGGAAACTCCAGTCTTACAGCCAAGACACTAAAGCTAAGACACTTGTGGAGCATTGCACCTCCAAGTTTCAGGTCACCAATCCATCTCTGACCTTTGAGGACATGCCAAAGCACAGTCATTTGTGAGAGGGACAGAAGAGCAGCTTGAAGAGGTGATGTCCAACATTGAGGTGGCCGCTGCATGCACAGGACTTCGAGAACCTCCACACGCACCTCAAATCTGACAAGAGCAGAAAGAGGACTTGAGTGAGAAAGCACAGAGAGGAAAACAGCTTTCTGGCATTCTTTGCAGAGGCTGAAGAGAAGCTGCAAAGGATCTATCCCAGGCTTTTGCCTCTGCACTCTTCTGCCTCTTCACGCCTTTTCTCCTCTCCTCCATCACATTGCCTGTCCTTTTCTCAGCCCTGTGGTTTGAAATAGGAATGTTGCTTTCACTTGCTTTGTTTCCTAGACTTTTACATATATTTAAATCAATATTAATAAAACTTGTTTCTATATATGAGTGCATATTGATAATATAACGGCAACATATGTCTTTTGGATATGGTATACATGATACATATCATATGTGTCTTAACATATATCTGTATGCTATTTACTTACTGTATTCTAGATGTGCATATACGTGTATGGTTTTTGGGTTAGGTTTTATTTTTAAGGTCCATAGTGTTACTAACTTTGCTTCCAAAGCCTAACAAAACAGTTCATCTGTTCTATCATTGGTTTAACTGGAATTTTTTAACAGTGATTACTGGTGGTAGGTTAAATAAGAAGCTGATTTAACTAGGGCAGGGCTCTCACTAGATTTTTAGTCGTGTTTTCTACCCTGTTAAACATCACAGCTGCAGTTGAATCTATTAGCACCATCTGTCCAGATGCCTATTTTCAGTTGCTTATCAGTAGAACCTAATCTCAGCTGTTTCAGCTCATGCTTTAATTTATCTGCCAGTGGCTGCATACAGTATTTCCAATTCCTTTTTCAAAATGTAAGCATGAAGCAAAAGCAGCATGGAGGTGTCCAGTGACAGTACTTTGAAAGAAAAGATGAAGAACAGGAGTGAAATTTTCCACATGATGAGGTGAAGGCAAATTTTACATTATCTGTAAGAGAGGCAAAATATTCTGCATGATTTGTTTTTCCAGAGGTACCAAGTCAGAGGACGTGAAGGCACTGAGAACCTCAGCAAATGAGGCCTAAAGAGCATCATCACAGAGCAGGCATCTGTGCACGCACTGAGCAGGCAGATAAACTGCCATGAGCTTAGGAGTTGCCACCAGCGCTAACCATCCTCCAGCCGCATGCGAAATAGCTGTCTGTTTATTCCAAGACACCTGGGGAGGGCTGCTTCCCATCCACACCAGATCAAGTGTGTTCACAAACCTCTCACAGTCTCGGGTAAGCAATGCATGCAGGTGTCCTCAGCCCCCTGTCTGCATGGAGACCTCATAGACACCTGTGGACCACCAGCAAGATATATCCCACCAGAGTGTGCCCTGCTCTGCCCCAGTGTGTTAACAGGACATTAGATCCACAGCTGACTTCCAGCTTTGTGCATACTGCAATCTGTGAGGGCAGCCTTGCTTTATGCCACATTTGAAAAAACATTCGAAGATTGAGGTCATTCTTGGAGCCATGTGGGGATCTTCTGTCACCTTGTAGCTCTCTCTTTCATGGGTCTCCTATGCTGCAGACCCCCTCAGGGCAGGATACAACTACTTCTGTCTTTGCACAGCAACCAGCACAGGGGGACCCAAGACAGTCCTAGGGCTCCTCTGGCTCTTGTGATCAGGCAAATAACAACAACTTTGTACAATGTATTCTTACAATTTAACTGTAAATTTTCATTTACAATCTCTGGAAACAGCCCCAGGGTCTGGACACTAGGCTAGCCTGGAACCACTCACCCCAGTCATGAAAACAGCACTTCCTAAGTGCTGAGAGCTGCTGCAGGTACAACATCCTTATCTGAGGGCTAATGCTGGCATCTCACACCTGCTTCATAACCAGAGTGCTAGCCCGTCCAGATAGCTGGGAAGGTAAACAGCCTATCCGATGTACTGGCCACCATTATCCTTCTCCAGTGGGAGGTCATGAATACATCCCAAGTAGGTGGAAATTAATACAACCGTCCTAGATGCTAGTTAATCAAAACAAAAGGCTGGTGAAGACAGCTCTTCTGTATTTCCTAAGACCTTGGGCCAAGCTGGTCTGACAGACCTATTCAATGCCATTCACTCCTCAAGAAGGAGCGGAAGAAACAGATGTAAGGTCTCATCACTCTAGTTCAGTTGTAGGAAACCAACAGATTCAGCTATCAAGCAGTAACACTTCTCTACAACTTATAAATTGACAGGACTTCTGTTGATCCGGTTCAACTTTCCCTTGGGACTGCCCCACTGCCACCTAATCTGTAGCTTGAAGTTACAGCAGCAACAGGATCTATGAGGGTGCAGGAGGCTGCTGGTGGGTTGGGGTGTAGTTTCCTGGCAAGGACTTGCAGCAGAACGTAGGTATGGCACTGTGGACGTTTGCGCCAGAGTGCAGTGAGGGCCAGCAGCTCCCTCAGAGCCCAGGAGTCAGGAGTTGAGTGTGCTAACACTTAGGCCTGTCCCACCACCCCCATCCAGGGAGCACGGCAGGCCTGGAGACCCTCAGCAGATTCAGTCACAGGCCTGCAGATCATCAAGCAGGTTCATGGTGATGAGGCAGGAAGGGTTCAAGCCAAGAAGTCAATCTGCAACTCAGAGTCATTCCAAGGGATGGTCAGGCAGGGACATGGGGATAGGGCCAGCCTGAGGATAGGCTGGGATGTTGTCCCACTGGTGGACTTGCCTTGTCAGGGCTCATGGCCAGGCTGGGCGAGGCTGGGGGAAGCTGAAAACTGACACCCCTGGTTTGGGCTGGATGGGGATCCTGGGCTGTGAACAAGGTGAAGGGAAGCCCTAGGGGGCTGGTCAGGACCCTGAAAAACATGGAAGCAGTATGTCTGTTGAGGCAGTTACTTAATACTTTTTGTTCCTAAGCTAGAAGAGACCCATGACACACTTATGTGACCAGGGAAAGAGAAGGGATGCAGATTTCTCACACCTGTATTATTCACCCAGACCATTGCAGGGTAATCGACATAGTGAGAGCCGGTGGTAATGCAGGGCAGGGAGAATTTCCTGCCCATAACACAATGTGCTGGGGCAAGGTTTTCTCCACCTGGACCCCAGTGAACACACGGAGGCACATCAGCGGTGCCTCTAGCTTGGTCCCTGCCCAGCTGGAGCTGCAAGCTCCATTATCAAACAAGAAATCCGGTGACGTGACATGTGGATGCTCTGCTCCCTGAGATGGCATCCCATGAAATAGAACTGGCTCCCTTGGTGCTGGCCTCTGTTCTTGTGATCGTGGGTGTGCTCTTGGTGCCTCCACGACACCAGTGGGTGGGCTATAGTGATCTATATCCTGACGGTGGGATGGACCCTGTCCATGGCAGGGTCTCTGTTCCTGTTGGGCCACTGCAAGAGGGTATTGCTTCCAAAGAGACATGAGGACAGGCTGCAGAATAGAGGTGCCTGGGGCTTGCAGAGTACTCATTCTCCTTATCTGCACCTCCAGCTCTTGGTGTCTGTATTGTCTCAGACCAAATCTTGTGAGCCAGTCTGTGCCTCCCTTTGATCTGTCTTCTCCAGATTTGCCCTTCCAGGAGACCACTGCTTGTTGGATGGAGCCTGGCTTGACGAACCTGCTGGCATTCTTGGCAAGAGCTGAAGCACTGGCCTTGCTAGTTGTAACAAGCCCAAGAAAGACATTTGTATGCTAGTGACCACTTAATCGTGCCCTGCAAACCCAGTCGTCCTCAATTCCCTGTTTGCTGGGGGGTGCCAGGGCCTGCCCAGGCTCCCAGTAGAAGAGGAAAGAGGTGTCACTTGGGGCACCTGCAGGAACTCTGTGGAGCACCTGTTGGTGGGGCCTGTGGCTGCCCA
>NW_010420374.1:51993-52451 GCF_000710305.1 Buceros rhinoceros silvestris
CGCTCGTGGTGGTGGTGCCTGTGGCTGCCCCCCCCGGCCGCCGTCGGCTGCCCAGGGCCGGGGCATCACACTGGCCCCTGGAACGGCCATGCTACGACAGTTGGTGGCAGGGACAAGGCTGTGGGCAGGCTGGTTGCAAGCTGCTGGCGAGGTGGTGGAGCCTGTTGGGGTACTGCTCCAGTGGTGAGGGACGCCTGAGGGGTGCTGGCTGCATGACAGTGGCACCGAGGCATTTCTCAATGCTGGGCTGAGCTGGAATCCACCTGGGATTCATCAAAGTGTGCTGGGGTGTTTTACAGTTTTCTGAGCTGCCATGAACGAAAGTCATCCTTTTGCAAATCTACTTCCTTTTCAGCAGTAGAACAGTAACTCTTTCTGTGGGTTTTCTGTTTCTTTTGCACTTTTTTTTTTTTTTTTTTTTTTCCTGGTTATAAAATGCGGGGCACGGTTTTTGTGGG
>NW_010420374.1:52524-57147 GCF_000710305.1 Buceros rhinoceros silvestris
TTGTCTTTTTTGTTGTTTTTTTTGTTTTTTTGCGCTTTTTTTTTTTTTTTTTTTTTGCCTAGGTTAAAAGCTGCGGAACGTGCTTTTGGTGGAGGCTGCTATAGCTGTGCCACTCGTTGGAGCTACAGAGAGTCACTGTGAGAGTCACTGAGAGAAGGAGGATCTGGGCTGAGCCAAAGCTACTTCTCTCAACTAACAAGTCTTAGGACAAGAGGAAACGACCTCAAGTTGTGCCAGGGGAGATATTTAGGTTGGATAGTGGGAAAAATTTCTTCACACAAAGGGCTGTAAAGCATTGGAACAGGTTGTCCAGGGAGGTGGTGGAGTCTCCATCCCTGGAAGTACTTAGAAGATACGTAGATGTGGTGCTGAGGGACATGGTTTAGTGGTGACTTGGCAGTGCAGGGTGAACGGTTGGACTTGATGATCTTAAAGGTCCCTTCCAGCCAAGACGATTCCGTGATTCTGTGAAGCATTGTCATTGACTCCTTCACACCCCCAGAGCTTAGCATGCTACGTGGTGAGGCTTTGGTGAGCTGAGCAAGCAGGTGGAGCAATCTGAAGGCACTTCCTGGGTTTTTTATACAGGTTTCCCCCCACGTTTTGCAGAGAAAGGTTTGGGTGTTTTTTTTTTTACCAAATGAGATGTGAACAGAAGCATTACTAACTCCAACTGCAAGTCGTCGTTTTTACAGGGATCTTCCTGAGAAACAGACAAGCACTGAATCAAACAGAAGGAAGAAGAAAAGCCTACATCTTCTCCATGGCCCTGAGAACAAGTGATAGAAACCACCAGTTTCTGCTGAAGGTGAGTAGAACTGATTTGCAACCAGAAGAAACTGCTTAGCTGTGCATGAAAGTCTTGATGTTGCTGTGCTGACTCGGGCAAACCTGCTGCTTAAACATGCAACCCAACACTCCAGATAAGGAGTGTTTTTTCAGTGCTCAAGATCTCAGTTCAAAATCAGAGCAATGACTTTGTACCCTGCACTTACCAACACGTGCATGTGTGCGTGTACAACTCCACAGAGGAGCAGAAGCGGGCTTCTCCCAGCAGTGGAATGGCTGCACACTGGCTGGTCAAAGCTGGCTGAAAAATCAAATTCAGCAATTTCACTGCGCCGACAGGCACCAGGGCAATTCCCTCTCAGCAGGGTTGCACTGCACACTAAGGCAACCCAGACGCTGCCCTCAAACCTATACCCTGTGCTAAAAATTGATCTCCCAGAACTTCAGAAGTTAGGGGCAGGAGGCAGAGAAGTCCCACAGATGTTTACTAGGGCTCATGTTGTTTCTGAAGTGCAGAGTGACCTGGAGAGAGGAGAGGATAGTGGGTGGCAAAAGTTATGGATGACACCTTATTATTCAGGATACTTAAACCTGAAGCTGACTTTGGAGACCTGAAAAACTACTTCATGGTGCTGAATGACAGGGCAATAAGCAAAAAAGCTGATAAGCAATAAAAAAGGCTGGCAAGCACCAAACAGCCTTTTTAGGACTAACAAGATGGCCTTAGTTGCTTCCGCTCAGGAAAGTGGCTATGACATCACTGTGGAAAGTTCTCTGCAATTTTCTGTCAACGTTCAGGAGCTGTTGAAAGACAAACTGGATATTAAGACTTCCTAAGAAAAATATAGAGCACAAAACGGAGCTCATCACTTTGCCAGCAAATAAATCCATCATGGATGTGCATCTTGAATGTGTTGCGCAGCTCTGGTAATGTCTTAACACAAAAAAACTATACTCTGGGGAAGACTTCTGTGGATGGCTGGTTTCACAGGTGACATGCTCTCCAGGTAAATCCTTGAGCTCAACTCTTCTTCTATTATGTATTCTTGTGTATCTGGACAGGGAAAGTTGTAGAGGTTCATGGAGGTAACACAATAAAGCCCAAGCAAACTCAATACAAAGCATGCTTGTGCTCTCTTAACCTAAAAGCAGATAATCCTATTACCTCAAGGATTCCTCACACACCTACCAGATTTAGTGATTTATTATCCATGATTTATTAATGATCTACAAAGTGGTTGATATAGTCATTGTTTGCAAAACCGTTACAGAAGCCTCACTTTCATGGCTTCTTTCTGGCCAAAATTCACGTTTCTATAGAATATAAACTATTATATCGGTCCTCAAAGTCTTCCTGTTCTGACATTTTTTACTTTTCCTTTTCACAGTCTAGAGGGGCGTCAAGCCTGTAGCAGTGTGTGAGTGAAGGTGTAACTGTGCAATCTTTAATGAATTCCATATGTAATCTCAGCAGGACGCTCTCTACTATTTTCCCTAAAATAACTTTTGTTATTACATTATCTTATTCAAAAGTTCATGGAGACCCATTTCTACCCTGATCAATGGTTGTTGGTATCTTTCTACAGAAGTGAAGAACCATGAGCCACCCTGACACTTACGGGGTGTGGAAGTCCTACACATCAGCATATGGGGCAGAATCCGCCTTGATTCATAAGGGTGCAAGAGCCAGGTTCATCAGCTCCTGCCGACACCTGCTACTCCATGGGTAATCTGTCTGCCTCTGGCAGCGCATACGGATACTCAAACTCGGTCTTGAGTAGGGTTCTTCAGGGGAAATCTCACTGATTGCACGTATGATGTCCCCTTGAAGGAAACTGGGCTACCCTTGGGTGACTGTCACTGCCTGGTAGAGTGCCTGTTGGTGGGTAAAATTACTACTTATTTAACCAGCTTTGTTGCCGGTGGTTTTTGTTTGAAATTTGTTTTGCCCATTTGAAATAACAGCATGGGTGCCTATAAAATTGCAACTATTTTATGTTTGAAAGGTACATCTTGTCTTTTCCACTGATACATTATGGTAGTATTTTTAATGCTGCAGGTTTCAATAAAATGTATAATTATAGCTGACAACAGACAGCTCTGCTGGCTTCATTTTTTTATCAACAGTGTTAGTTTATCTCTGTTGATACAGTCAGAGACGCTCACTGCCTTAGTGGGATGAGGAGAAAATTGGCAGGGCAAAGGCGAGGAATAACGGAACCTCTTGGCTAGAGACAAAGATGGTCTAATTAGTGAAGGGAAATAAAGCTCCAAAGCGCCGAGAGGTGCTCGAGCAGTCAGGGCCAGCAGCCAAGTTGGGACATGCCCAGCTAGGGCCCATCTGATGGCTGTGTTGGAGAAGCTCCCCCCATCTGAGTGGGCAGCACGATGCCAGGCAGGATGCAGCATCCCCTCAGACCTCCCCTTCTGTCTCTTTGCCAAAACTCTCCTTCTGTCCCTCTGGGGTGTCTCAGCTTTGCACTCCCTCACTGAGAAAAGTTAAACTCCACAAGCATTTTGCTTGGAGGGGGTCAAGTGAAAGCTCTGTCTTCTCAGGAACACCTGCACATTCCCTTCTAACCCTTGATGACCTTCCTCTCCCTTCTGTTTGCCAAACCTCCCCTTTCTGTCCCATGCTGAAGCCCCTCTCCTGTGCCTGGGCTCCTCCAGGCACTCCTCCATGGCCATGGCTAGGGGGCTGCTGGGGGGCATTTCCATGACCACAGGGTTCTGTACCCTGTACTCTCTGTATCAGGGGGAATGGCTTTTGCTCAGCCCCTGCCAGCAGATCCAGAGGGGTGTCTTGGCCAAGAGTTGTCCAGAGTTCACCTGCCGGGTCCTCTGAGAACCTGGGGGGATCAGGGGAGTCTCACATGGGAGAGTGCTACTGGCTCAACCATCACACTAGGACAGAGCTCTGGGAAGGGATAGTAGGAGCACAGAAAAGAGATGCTGCTCCCCATCAGAGAGCCCAGGGTGGGCAGGGAGACCAGGGGAGCCTGGAGGCACAGGCGCTTCCTGCTCAATGCCTCCATGTTCATCCTGCAGAGTCTGAAAGGGAAGAGATTCCGCTGCACTCCTGCCCACATATCCCGCAGTGGGCATGGTAGCCACAGATGCCCCATGAGGTTGTCTCGTCCTGAGCAGTCCCTGGTCTCCAAAGGAGCTGCAGGGTGGGACCTCCACAAGCACAGGAGAAGAGGAACCCAGTGGCACTACCCTGGCCATGGCCAACCATGCTGCAGGACTGAGAGGTCCCAGCCACTGAGGCAATGGTGCAGGCCCTGAGATACATAGGTATACATGTATCTAGATATATAGACAGACAGATATAAAGATGTATATAGACACACATACACACCCCTTTGTGGACACTGCTGGCTCGCAGGGCCCTGCTCCCAGAGCCTTTCCAATCCCCTGGTTGTCAGTGCCACTCCGGGGGCTCGTGTCACCCCAAAACCACCCATGAAACTCTGCAATGCCTTGAGCTGTGACCACTGCTTCCAGTCGTGTTGGCTTCCTCCTGCCTCCTCCCACATCCCCACTGGCATCTGCCACCCTGCTGAGCAAGGGACCAGGTCTGCTGCAGCCCCCCAGCATGCCACTCTGGTGTCCAGCAGCCCCAGTGACAGTCCTGAGGGGACCTGATCCCCTCAGGATCCTGATCAGGGAAGCCCCCAACCTGTCCTCTCTGGGAGCTGGCTGGGCCAAGGATGGTATCTGGAAGGGTTGGAGGGGTCTGGCCCTCGAAGCTTTTGATGATAATAAACTAGTGAGGGTCCCCATGAGAAAGTGTGCAGGATGTGGCAGGAGCTCTGGAGATGCCACCCCAAC
>NW_010420374.1:57217-67511 GCF_000710305.1 Buceros rhinoceros silvestris
CCCAGGAGAAAGTGTCCAGGATGTGGCAGGAGCTCTGGAGCTGCTACCCAATCCGGGCAGGGCAGTTTGGTCCAAGTCCATTGGTGCCTGTGCAACCCAGCCCATGGCAGACACTGTCCCATGGGAGCCTGGCCTCCCAGAGACCCCTGCTCAGCCTCTGTCCTCAGAATGTGGTGGGACACAAGCCCTGCATGGCCCAGCCAGGGAGGAAGAGTGTCTCTGCACTGCCACAAGGTTTGGCTCCATGAGCAGGCACCCCTCTGCACCCCCCAACATCCCCATACCTGCACCCTCCTCCCTGCCACTGCCAGCCCCACCTTGCCCTGGCCTCTGCAGTCACCCAGCCACCCTCTCGCACCTAAGGCACCCTCCAGCCAAGCCCCCTGGTTACTCTGGCCACTGCAGCTCAACTCCATTGGCTGTTCTGGGACCAACACTGCCACCACAGTGGCTTGCAGAAGCGGATATGGGAGAGACAGAAATGGCATCTCCACCATTGCCCTGCAACTGGACACAGTCACTGTCCTGCCCCGCCCTGCCCAGCCCCAGGGCCACGAGCTCTGCCTGAAGGCATCCACCGCTGGGCACTGTGCTCTGTCAGGGCGCTCCTGCTTGGAGCAGCATGGATGTTCCTGTCCAGGTCCATGGAGAATCCGGGAGTAGCCATGGATCATAGTGGGGAAGAAACCTCTTCCCAGCTGACTCTGGGAGGTCCATCACAGACTGCTCTTCTTCAGTGCCTTTCCTCCAGAGGTGGAGTGTGTGAGGGATCATGCCAACAGCCATGCAGGGGACACCCCCACACCTGGGGTGGCAGTGGCAGTGCTGGAGGTCTGGGCAGCTCTTGGGAGGGACTTGGCTGGGAGAGAGGGATGGGCTGCTGGGGACCCCAGGCAGACCAGCAAAAGCAAGCAGCAGGCACTGGCCCCAGCACAGGAGGTGGGGCAAGGGCCGGGTGGCTGGAGAGCAGCAGTGGCTGCGGGAAAGTCCCTAGAGGCCACAGTGGTCAGGGGTGGGCAGGGAGCCCAGCAACACGGGCGGTCTCACAGCCTGGGCTGGGCTAGCAAGGGCGCGGGAGGCACCACAGGGAAGGGGCTTCCTGGGTGGTGCCCAGGTCTAAGCAGGTGTCAAGCTCTGTGGAGCAAGGCCAGTGCAGGCCCCAGCTGGGCAGGAGCTGGATCAGGGGAGGCAGGGGCAGAGGCTGAGGGCGCGGGCTCTGCCCAGCCTGGAGAAGAGGGAGCCCAGGGGCTCTGCAGACCTGCCCATCGCCATGGGCCTTGACTGCACCCGTCTTTCTCCCGAGATGGACCAGGCACAGCCAAGCTCACTGGGGGAAAATAGTCATTTTTTATTGAACTCAGAAAGTGTCCATGGCAGAGCGGTGGCTGGCAGCATGATGTCCTTGTGGTGCTGTCCTGATGCAGGTCCCTCCCTCGTGTGTCTCCTCATTCCGCTGCCTCTTGGTGCGTGGTGCAGCACAGGCTCAGGGCTTGCCACCCTCTCAGGGCTGGTGCTGTCAGTAGTAGGACGCTGCTACTCTTACTGTTCTGCCACACCGGAGGCAGAGCAGAAAGCTCTGCACAAAGTCCTGAACACTCTCCTGAAGAGGGAGGGCCCCTTCAAGGCAGAGAACATGGTGCCTTGACCTCTTCCTGTTCTGCAGGAGCAAGAAGCTCTTCCACAGGAGCTCTGTCCAGGGTCGAAACTGCTGGCTCAACATCCACGTGTTCCACCAGGGCAGGAGATACGCTCCACAGGTTTCTGGCTGTTTTTTCTGCTGCCTCTGCACCCATGCTGCGGGGTCCCTTCTGGGGGCATCTTGGAGGAGCTCCGGGGCCAAGGTGATGTCTTCCCCTTGGGACAGCTTTTTGCTGTTGTCATCTTCCCACTCGTCCTCCTTGGCCAAGGCATCTGGCTTGTTCTCTGGTGCTTGCAGGACTGTCTCCACTGCTGTCACCACCCCCTATTTGCTGAAGGCATGGGCTACCAGCTGCATGGGAGTGAGTTGATTGCTCCTGGCATCCTCCAGGTTCTCTGTGCCTGTCAGATCTGGCTGCCACAGCTTGGAAAATAAGTTCGCCTTGCAGGTGTGAAAGGCCAGAAGGAAATTAGTAAAGGAAGCCTGGTTCCCTCCAGCAAATGCCTGTTGGGGAACTGCCAGCAGCAGCTGCTGGGACAAGGATGCAGCAGCTGGCCCCAGGCAGAGGGAAGTTCATCCCCCTGTCCTGTCCCATCCCATGCCACCCCATCCCATCCTTGACTCTCACATTAGTGGGTCTGACAACAACAAGCTGCCAGCCTGAAAACATCAGGAAGGAAAGCTGCTCCTTGCAATCTTCCTGCTGGAATTTCCTCTCCTTTGGGCTATCCTGCTGCTGATTGATGGCCTGAGCAAATGGAGCAAGCTGGAAGAGAAGTTAAGGAGAGAGACTGCATGACTGTGGGGCCGTTGCCCCTGCCACAACCCCACTGCTCAGCTCCCCACACAGAGATTAGGCTGCCAGCCAGCTCTAACTCCCTTGCAATGAGTTTGGGATGTGGGTTGCCCGGGATTGCCAGCCCCATCATGGTGGCCATTGAGAAGTTGGGCAAACTGGGAAAGGGGAAGGTGTCTCTTGCTCTTCTTGCACTGATGCTGTTCCTGATGGCCAGCTGCCTGGATGCATGGCTTGCTGAACAGAAATTCCTTGTTTATCATTTACTTCCACTTCAGAGAACCTCACAGAAATAAGGGTTTGAACTTTTACCAGTTTGAGCAGTTTGGTCTGCAGTGTGCCTAGATAACTGGTGAGGAAAACACACATAGTGATTTTCACCTTGCTTTGGTTCAGTTTTGCTGCAGATTTTGAGCAAAAGCTGCTGTCATTCACTTCAACCGAAGATGTTGATGTTCCAAAACACAATAGAAAGTCTATCAGCAGCACTGAAAGCAGGAAGTAGCAGAAATTTCTGGAGCAAGGCTGGTCTCTCGATCATTCTGGGTCAGTTCTGCAGATCCAAGAGTACAAAGTTCACACGCAGTTCAAGCATTTCTTGAATGTTTTTCTGGAATGAACCTCTGCACCATTTGCAATTTACTCACTGATAGGTCTTTATAGCACAAGGGATGTTGGCTGCCTCTTTATCTTACATTCTGTGGCTGTCCTCACTCTATGCAGCAGCATATCCTCATCTCAATCTGGATCCATGCTCCCCTATACAAGGATATCTAGTCCCAAAAGGTAAGAGACTCAAGGTGCTAAGCACATAGCAGATCTCCCAAGCTTATCTTAAGTATATTCCTCAGGACAATGAGGATGCTCTGGTCCTGAACAACACCTAAAGCAAACAACTAGTAGAAGGGATGGAAATATGCAGGCTATGGGATTTGGTATGTTCAAGTTCTGGCTGTATAGTTTTCTTCCCTATTTTTCTCAGCATTTGTGATAAGGAGATTCCAAGCAGTGACTCTTACAAATATCTGTTGAGAGGCTTTTTCTGCCAGAAATGGCAGAAAGGTGGGAGAAGAAATGCCTCAATGAAAATGAAACCTCTTGAGGAAGATACTGAGTGCTGTCAGCTAACTCCAGGTACTCCTGGAGCCGAGGTGCAGTGCTGTGCACAGCCATTTTCCCAGTAATTCATGCCCCCGTACCCAGCCTGTAGTCCAGCAGGCTGATTGCTGGAGCACATCTGGGACAGACAGCACTGAGATACCTCGGGTTCGATGTACCTTTCCATACTCTTTGACACTGACCAGTCAATAGTGACTCCTGCAGCATCCAAGGGAACGAGGGAATAAAGGAATGAGCAGGACAATAATATTCACCTGGCTTTGGAAAACTCGGGTTAAATTAAGCATTCGAGTGGATCATCTCCAAGCATAGACACATGCAGACTATCACTGAATCCATTGCTTATTCTTGATGGTAGGTAAACTGATGTATCTCGTTTGTGATAGCCTGACACTTCTCCTCAGAGGATCACTGCTACAGTTTCTTAAAATTTTCCTGGGTGGAATGCTTGCCTTGGTATCTTGGATGTTTAGGCTAATGTGATTTGTTCATATTAAAAACAAGGTCAGGAAAAATATTGTCTGCTTTACCATTACAAAATTAAAAAATCAGGGATTTTTTTGATGAGTTCTGCTGTCTCATGATTTGCAGTGGAGACAGAAAATCAGCCTTGTGAGTTAAGGTCACAAAATCTCAACCTAGGGAAGCCAATACATTTTTTGTTCATAATTTTTTGTTTGTTTCTTATCTATAGGGAGGCATTGAATTAACAAAATCTAGAAAAAAAACTTAAAGATTTGTAAAGTCCAGCAATCAGAAGTTAGAAATGCCCAGAATTTAGTGTTGGTATCAGCTTTATTTTTTTAAATTTCTCTCCCTTCTTCTCCCATCAGCATATTGCCCATAGTGTTGTCTTTAATTATGTACTTTTTGTATCACTCACTGTGGAGTTACTAAGTATGTGATCCCATAACTACAAACTATTTCATACTCCATGATCTTGGATAGATTGAAGCATGTGACAGAGATGACTTCAATTCTGAAAGTCCAGATTTTTTACTTCGCACCAATATAAGGGGCGGGGAGAAGACCTGTGAGCCTCCATAGAAATTCCTTCAGTTTTGGTTTGTTATTTCTTATAACTGTGATTTTTTTTTAACCTGTTCAGCTTCTCTTATTTGGCATCAGAGCAGAGTTAAACAGTTCACAGAAGTTAATGATTGATTTATATGTCCTAATCAATCATCACAACGATTGAACATTCAGTTCCTCTCTTGGGTGGAAGAGCTAACTTACCTGCAAAATTCTCTTCAATCATAAAACTTCTGACAAAGTTACCTAGTAATTGTCTACTGTCTCTTTCCTTCACATTCTCTCCAGAGCTCAAAAGCATGACAACCTGTTCAGAAGATGCTTGGTCCTTCAGTGGTGGCTTCAGCATTAATTTTGAAAAACACGAAGAAGTGGAAATACTAGAACAAATAAAACCAAGCTCCTCACTAAGTTGAGAACACTGTATAAAGCAAGCCATGCTAGGAAAATTTCCCACCTCTCTGGTAGCTAATTCCAGGAAATAAACTCAACAAATTAATTTATACCTGGGTGGCTAAGACAGCTGGGAGGAATCTGTCACAGTCCTTGTGGGTTTTTTCTGTTCAGAGGACAAGAGGATTACAGTTTGGTATCTTTAACGCACATCATTACCCAAACCACAGGAAGAGACAACTCTTTTCCAACCAGCACTTAACCCAGCAGGTTGCTCTTTGGGCTTTCCTCTGTGTCACTACCTCGTTTGGGGTGGTGTGTCACACTGCCTTTTCTCCTCCTCCCTCCCATTCCAGGCAATGATGGCTTCTCATCCATCACATTCAAGCTGTGAGTGGCTTTGCCTGCCGTCTTAGCTTCGGGAAGTGACATCTGCCTCTGTTTAGTTTTGAAGATGAGGTTTACACCATGAAGCAGCTTTCCCTTTCTATGACCTGGGAGATTTTGGCTAGTTTATCAGTCTGTTATGATGGCCATTATGCAACTAAGTATATTGCTAGACACTGGACCTCTTTCTTTCTTCAAACACTGCCTTTTCAATGAACTGCTAAATGTTTTCCTCATCCTTTCAAGTTTTTATTTTTCACTAGAGAAATTGCTGCCTGCACATCCATCTGATTCATGTATGTTCAGTAAAACAATCATCTGGGAAGATATTAACCGTATGAAGGAGTGAAATATCGCATAAGAATACTAAAGGAATTTTGTTGTTTTAATTTCATCCTTCTCATGTTAAGAAGAATTATTTCTGCCTTGGGAAAAAAGCCTTAAGAAAGCCCTCAGAGGCTGAATGAGGAACCCAGACAAAAAAAAAAAAAAACCAAAAACAAAAAAACAAACCACAAACAGGAAATTATGAGAAGGGAAAACAGTAAGAAAACTTCTAGACAAAAAAAGCCCCCAGAGGCTGAATGAGGAACCCAGACAAAAAAAAAAAAAAAAACCAAAAACAAAAAAACAAACCACAAACAGGAAATTATGAGAAGGGAAAACAGTAAGAAAACTTCTAGACAACACTGAAATCATATTTTATCACAAGAGGGCAGTGCATAATAACAAGTGAGGAAACAATCCACGTTTCATGCAAGGCTAATCCCTCTCTTTTAAAAAGTTCTAAAAGCTTTGCTGCTATTGCTAAAGAAAAAAAAGCAGAAAAGTCTTAGCATGTGATAGCAATCAGTGCCTTGTGAATTTTATCGTTCACTGGGACTGTGGGAGTCTGTGCCTGGGGCCAGGCGTTGTGATTTTGTAAGTGAGAAAGCTCTAGGTGGCACAGAGGCCACTCATTATCCCCATTTTGTTATTTCCCTTGCAGACAGACATGCCGCCTGGTAAATGGTTGTTTTGCTTGTGTATCATAACACCAGCAGAATGACCACTCTCACATCAGATGTTATTTACTCTGGCAACAGAGAAAGAAATTAAATATCCTTCTCAGAAGTAGAGATTTCAAATGTAGGCATGCTGCAGTGAGGTGCCTACTTCTCCAGTGGCCAGGCTGTGTTTTAACTCCAAGTGCCTGTGTTCCTTCAGGGAAAATGAAGCTGGTTTTACCTCTGAAAAGCGTCAAAATGCTAACCATGAAAGCTTGTAATTCCAGGAGGATGGGACTTTTATTGTCTGCAGGTTTTCTCCAAGAGACTCCATACAGCCATGGACACAAACTATTAATCCTGAAAACAGTCCATTTGGCTGAGAGAAGAAAGTGTGGGAAGTCCTTTCCCATCTGAGAACAGATGCCCATGCTCAGAAGTGTGAATAAGGCCCCTAGCACAACACAAAAACGTAAATGATGGCCACAGCACAACACTTAGTGAGAAAAAATCATCAGTGCCAGCGATGTTTATACTTCACCTACACACTGTCCATTCAGTTCTTTTCCCAGCCCAGAGCCTTAAACCTTTCTGTCCTGAAAGGTCTTGAAGTTTTAATGATATTTCTACAGTTAAAACAACTACCATGTCTTCTGACTGGCAAAATGCCAGCAGGTTGCCGAAAGCAGTCCATCCCAGCTGATGTTACCCCTCCAGGGCAGCTCCCCACTGGCCACCAGACCAAGATGGGGAGAACTCTAACCCTGTCCCTGTGAGCTGTCAACTTCTGCCCGTTGCCTCTAGAGCTGCAAAGCCCTGCACTGGTGCCTGCAGATAATCGAGCAGAGTGAATGCTGCCATAAAGTACTGGGATTTAGATCACCTTGTTTTAGAGATCCACCTGTGGACCAGGTGAGCTGAACTCAAGGACTGCTTTTTTCTTTCTATTTTGATGGTAAGAAGAAACCCACCCTGCTCTTCTTTCCTTGTGTGGGAGTTGTGCTGGGGGAATGGAGATTTGCCTGTTGAACCCCCATTAGCAATTCTACCTATTTAAATGTATCTAGGAGGGAAAAGTCACATGCCTTGTCAACATAATTTTCGTGGTTACACTCTCAAGAGTAACCTGGACAGGAAGATACACAAGAAATTATCTTCTATATTGTCTTCTCTTAAATCTTGTGTATTATACTGACTGTATATTCCTAGACGTGAGATTTAGATAGTGTTTTGGCCTTTCCACTCGCCTTCAGGAGGGGTGTGAGAGGAGAAGGTGCTGTGTAGTGTTGGGGTGTGCTGTAATGGGTCTCACTGACCAGCAGGAAGAAAAGCTGAAACATATGTCCTTCCCTGGTTGCTCCTATGAGTCTGCCACTTTTGAACATGCAGCCAACCCCCCAGGAGTCACCATGGAGCCACCATGAATGTTTGGTGACGCTCCTATCCAGCCATACCCCCACCTCCCCAACATTTGCTTTGGAGAGAAGCATGTTTTGGCGAAGAACCCATAGTGGTGAGCATTCCAGAGCCAGGCTATTGCAAACAAACAGAAGAAATACCCGAGTCTTAAGTCCTCTGGAGACAGAGAAACTGGGCTTGACATTATGCCTGCCAACATAAGTGGGATGGTGTCATACAATTGCATTACATCAAAGGTTAAATTTGCACCTCAGCCTCTCTAATCGCTTTCTTAACTATGTAAATTTGCAGGATGAGCTAGATTTTCCTATAAATCTATGGTCTCTTCTTTCCTACACCAACTCTCTTCACTTTTTTAGAGGACATTATAAGGAAGCCAAGTGGTGCTTGCTCAGAGGTCACCTCCCTTCAAGTGTGAGTGAACCTACACAGTACTATCAGGGAGAGGAGAGCAGGTTTCAGGGAACTACAGAAAAGCATAGAGCAATTTTGCCAGCATCTGTTTAAGAGTCAGACAATTCTGATATTCACCCTTTACAGACAGTTACCTCTATTTGCCCAGGAATAGCAAATTTCTATATTGAAGAACTTGGGGTTCAAGAAGGGACTTACTTACTATGGAAATTTGCCACTATTTCTCACGCTCCTGCAGAAAGCACCATCACAAGGCATGCACCCAGTGCCACTGCCAATCACATTTGGGACCTGAGACCCTGCAGCTGTGCAGGACTCAAAGAACTGGCCCACTTAAGCCCTTCTGATCTTGGATTTTCGAGCTTTCCAGTATTTGATTGTGAAACAGGATGGGTGCAGTACAAAGTAATATGCTTAGTCTAGCATGGAACATCCACAGACTTGCATCACGTACCCCATTTCCTAATGTGTTTATCAACAAGGAAACAGAAATACAAATCCCAAAGCAGGTTTAAAGACTTTCCTAAGAAGGACAGTGTCTCTGTTAAAGGTTGCTTAAGTGAAATCACAGAGGCAAAAGAATATACATTCATCCATTCAGAGCTTGTTCTCTTAATCTAATACAAGGTGGTTCAGCACCAAGACTTAAAAGGCAGCTCCGTGTGCCATGAGACCATGCAGTGCTGCCAGCTTCTGGCTGTTGAGTAGCGTTGTCCTCTTTTGGGGAACAAACATCCTGCTCTGTCTTCATGCTGCAATGCAGCCAGCTAAAATATCCTCATGGCCTCTACCGGGCTAAAAGAATTTTTACTGGTCTCTGTTTCCTGATAATGTAATTTATGTCAAAATCATATCTCAAAATATTTTCAGATATTTACAGGCTCAGTGGTGCAGTGATGCTCCTCTAAGGAGCATTAAAAAAATAAACTACATATTTGTAAGACAAATGAAACCAGGTAGCAGTCAACACAAACTGAAGGCTATTAAAATTTAGAGAGTAAGGGAAGCTGAAGAGTACCAGAGCTCCAGTACAACAAAAGGAATAAATATTAACATGAAATCAAGCAATATATTAGAAGGAGATAGTAAAGTGGTTAGAAATTGTAAAGCAAAGGAAAACCTCTGTGAATATTTTTGTCATATTTCAATAGGGAAGTCATGATGCACTTGACTACGAGGATGACGAAACATTTTCCAGTCTGTAAATACCTAAGGAAGCAAAAAAGAGTTGTCTGAACAAACATCTGTGCCACTGATACTAATTTTTGAAAAATAATACAATACTCTCATTGATTACAATATGGCACTGGTGACGTGTCAATATTGTGCTGATACTGAAAAAGGTAGAGCAGGATTATGAGGTAACTGGAGGCTAACTCTATTTCTGAGTGAAATAATTGAAAAGCCCATAGGGGAGTCAATGAACAAGGACTTAAAAATGACAATGATGTGATTAATTCCAGTGTCCTGGTTTGAGTTAGAACAGAACTCATTCTGTTCAGAGATTTCACTTGTCTCTTCTAACTAACTGCACTTTCTGAAATTAATGGCATATTTTTGCAATCAATGTCTTCTTCTAGAAGTGATAACACTTGATGTTCACAGTCAGTACCAGGGACTGGTGTGAATAAAGGCTCTTGCTGATACTTGTTCCTATGGAGACCGAGGTCACTGCTAAACCCCAAGTGCCATGGTGGGGTGCAACGTAAATTAGAGGCTGCACCTGTAGGGAGGAGCAGACAGGACAGGTGACCCTAAACTGACCAACAAGATGTTCCATCCCATAGACCTCATATTTGGTATAAAGCTGAGGGATCGTGTCATGCTCTCTTGCTCTCATCTTCAATGTCTGAGGAAAACTCTGTCTATTCTGCCTTTGATCCCAATCCATGCATTCCTGAATCCAGCTCCCGAACCTGGTTCCCATCTGCTGCTGAGCCCAGTCGGGGACTTCCCCAGTGCCTGCCCACAGCATCAGTGGTGACAGTGATATGGTTGTCATCAAGGGGGTTGGGTTGGGTATTGGTATTGTTTATATTTGTCTATATTTCATTTTATTCTCATTAAAGCAGTTTTAGTTTTCTTTTCCAATCCATAAGTCTCTTTCCC
>NW_010420374.1:67622-80404 GCF_000710305.1 Buceros rhinoceros silvestris
TTTCCTCTCTTTGGGAAGGGGGTAATAACCAGCACAGCTCTAACCCGTGACATTCAGTCAGTTTATGGAGAATCAATCCTATCAAGTAATCCTAGTTTGGTTTAGTATCACTTGCTATTTTAAATAAAAAATAGCTCCATAAAATACTAGTAAATTGCACTAACTGGAAAGAGAAGTGGCTTAAAATATGGTTATCCACAAGGAATTGTCTTCTAATGGAGACGCTAAAATAGTCCTATGCCCAGACTCTCATCAGATTAAATAATCCAGAAAGCCATATATAAAGCTGGTTTTAGTAATAGAGGCCCATTTAAATCACACAGATTTTGATGCAGCCATTTATAATCTCTACATCTAAACTGAGGAATTCAGACCTGCAGAGAAATGACTGCATGTTGGAAAGTGATAACTTAAAAGAACCAAGTTCACAAAATGACAGTTCAGCATAAGTTTCCAGTGTGATAATATGGAGAGAAAATCAAATCACAGTCCTCAGATTTTCTAAATAAAAAGTTAGCAAGAAAATGAAAGGAAGTGAGTTTATTTCCACATGAGATGTTGGTAAGAATGAACGTGGTGTCTGCAATTTTCGTCTTGATAAATTGAAAAGAATCGTGACAGATACTCAAAATGTGGAGAGAACATCTCTGAGTGAGAGAGTCAGAGTACAAAATCTGCTTAGATTATCAAAACAAAACTGAGAAGTGACTCTATAAAGATAAGTAAGAAACTTATCGGGAGATAAAAAAGGGTGATTACAGTCTTATTCACATAGAATAAGGTCAAAAGAGACAGTGCAGTGGTGTATCTGTCTTTACAGCCTCTAAATATATAACTTTCCAACTGCTGTGGCAGAATCTGTTTTTTTTCATTGCAGCTATTGATGCGTGGAAAAACTCCGCAATCAAAATTGATTGTGAAGCAGGTATGTTTATTGTGATTTCAGCTCTATAGAATTGGGTGCAGCGAGGGTCAGGTACCCTAAAGATACTTGCACATCACGCCGTAGCTTTGGCGTCTTATTTAAAGCAGTAAAATGTACATATTCAAAGGATTGCTCAACCACCTGGTACGTATGTATTAGATTATCCCACTCTTGATGTAAATTAGGTCTCCTCCCCTTTGCACATGCGCAGTCTTCTTACATGTTACAGGTCACACAACGTCATGCATCGCATGTCTCATTAACTTGGACTTATGCCTCCCCTGGGAGGAGAAAGTAATATTCAGCAGTCTATTAAGCAGGCGCAGTTCGGGGAGGGCTAGTCATTATCTTTTTGTATCTATGACTCGGGTCCAGTTAAGCGACATCCTCCCTCGTGGCTGTAGAGACAATAGTCTTCTCCTCTTTATCTTGTCCCAAACAATGAAGCATCAAGTGGTAAGACCCTCTGCCTAAGCCTTGCATTCTTCAAGTGATAAAGGGCACTGGTGAGCAAGGGCGGGGTGTAACACTTTGTTTTTTCCATTTACCTAGACCTTTAAGTGACTCAAGGGCAGGGCAGGCAAAAGCATTTTTAGCAAAGTTAACTAATATTCAAACCTGTGGATATTTTTCTACTTTCCCAAGTCACTATTTTTTGCTGAGTTACTTGTCTAGTCTAAGTTGTTTAGATTCTTGTACAATTAGTATGGAAATATCCATAAAAGAATATTCATTTCCCCTCTCAGATGTCTGTTGTAGGGTAGGATGGTTGTAGGGTGGGATGAATCACTACCGTAGATTCTTCTACAATGTAGAACACTGCATTAATTGTAGTTTCTTTGCAGATTCACTTGATTCAGTGTAGCTTGATCTGGACTGTGGAAGGCCAACACCACACATACAACGAATCAAAGCCTCGTGCACCTTCAGCAGCACTTCAGGACAGCCACTGCACAGAGCAGGACTGTTTCTGAGGAATGCCATGGGGTTTGAAAAACTCCTCCAAGGAGGTACAACCAAAGAGACCAACCAGCCTGCACAGGCAGTGCAGTCAGATGGTATCTGTAAACCATAGAAGCATTCTGATCCCACTGAGATGATGATCCTTTGTCTGAGGACATATGAAAAACAGCGTGATGAAAAGAATAAACATAATATGGTGGGGGAAAATGGTTTAGAAGCCACAGGAACTTCTCTGAAAATTACTGGTGAGTCTAGATGTCTCAGCCTTTGGGCAGCAACTTTGAGATGCATGCTAGGAAATCATGACATAGGAGTCATACCTCTGGGTATGACAAAACCAGCACTGCATAGACTAGCCACCAAAAAAAAAAAAATGGTTGAGTCAAATCCCTTCCTACTTTGGGAACCAAAAGTATGTGTTGATTTGATTCTATTCCTTTTTCAATACTAATGTGAGTGAAGGAAGTATTATTTTTACTGATGATTGCATTGATGATCAAATAATACAAGTATGCTCCCTGAATTTAATAAATTGCTTATGCTCTGGGTGTCAACAATTCTAATGTCAACAGTGGTGAAGGTCTTCAGACCACACACTGCTCTTTGCTGTATTGCCATATGAAAGAGGTGTTTGCTTTAGAAAAAAACCACATTTCCTATGTATGCATGCTGAGTATTCTGTCCTAGCAATAACTTTGCAGAAAGAAAGTTCTTTTCATGGTCTTTCAATTCCTGATCATAGATTTTCAGGTGCTAATTATTACAGAAGTTGTTTCCAAGAGAAGGGTGGAGGAGGAGACAGGCTTTCCAAATCTCTACTCTAAGTCAGATTCCTGCATGTGTAATATTGAGATTATTTAGCTGCCACTTCTCCTCAAACATCTCAGAGGAAATTCTAATACTTGTTAGATCACTTTATACCATGGAGAGGAACTATGATTTCTTCTTTAAATAAGATAAGATAAGAGTTAACATAAGATGGGAGTTAATATTTTCACAAGATCTAACATGAAAGTATTGGGAAAATTTGAATAGTATTGATGGATTTTGAAATACACTCATCTATTCAATTCATTGCTCTTTATCTTCTGGGTAATAACCAAAAATACGTATTTGCCTGCTTATGCTTTTCATTCCAGGAACATACTTCCAAGTCCAAAAGCATTGCTCCTGTGTTCTTGCTCTGTCCAGGAAAGCTCTTAAGTTGTATTACTAGAGCATTCAGTCCTTGCAGATTGGCAGTTTATTGAATTTAAGATTGACTAAATGTTGAAAGAGACTCTGACTTTTGTTCTTTTGCATTTTGTCTTTTCTTTTGAATATACTAATAGTCATCAAGTTGAACGCTTGCACCCTGAGCTTGCATAGTCACATATTTGCCTAAGTACTCTTACAAGTGGTGGTGCCATACTGTTCAGAGAATATTTAACCATCAGCTGAAAAGCATGAGCTAAATTCAAGCTCGTTTTCCATTTTTAATAAAGTGCTGTGAAAACTGTTTGAAACCTGCCTCAAATGACAAGGTGACATATGTAGCAAAAAATGTCTTTCATCTGAGTTCCAGTATGAAACTTCATCTTTCTTCCTGCCTGAGAGTAGGCCATTTTCCCTCTGCTGCTGATTTGTTCTAGCTAAAGCTGAAACAATCTTGAAACACAAAACATGATTGTCTGTCTCCTCCCTGCTTTAGGGCTCCTCATGAGACCCAGGGAGAAGTCTCTTCACTGATTCCGAGTCATTACGGAGGGGTAGCTGAACGATACAACCCGGATTTCCAAGCGATAATCAGGTCAAGCCCATCTTTCTCAAAGACTGAATTAGAGTGCAGGCACCATCACGAAAGCTGTGTTGCTCTGCTCCACAACAGAACACAGCAGCCCAGGTCAAAGTGCCTGAAAGCTATGGAAGAACCATTTTTGATCAAAACTTGCAGAGATAATTGAGTGAAACCTATCTGTACTTCTTTAGAAGAAAGATTTTGACACAGCTTTAAAATTTACATACAGAAATCAGGTGTTAAAAACAACAAAAAAAAAATCTGACCAAACACCCCAAAATGCTGGGGGCAGGGGGTATGTGTGTGTGTGTTGGTGAGGTTTGCAATAAAAATAAAAACAAAATAATGTTGATGCACCTTTGCACACGCATGTACACGGACATGTACATACTTCCTAAACTAAGCTTTTCCCTAAAAGAAGTTGCAGAGATTCCAGAGTGTTTGCTGCTGCTTTTTAGTCTGAAGGTATTCAGATACTATCATGATCGGTTGGAGGATAAAACCTGAGACAGATGGGAGAGATACTGAACCTACACAGGACATGGTTTGCTGAAGTGAAGCGTGGGTATTTGTTGTCTAAAAAAAAATTATACTTGACCCAATTTAATTAACTGTGGGTTGCGGTTCAACATTTGAAAATTGGTTACTAAGAAATTATACTGCTTTAAAAAACCACTATAAACCAATCCTTTTTGTGGTCTGTTCTCAGAGTAGCAGCATAGATTAAGCCACTCAAACATGTGTATTGTATTTCCTTAAAGGCAGCAGTGCTGAAAACGTAGGTGGTTTAATACTACACTTTAACCAGAAGGTTTTATCTACATGTTGCTTAAACCAAGAGAGCAAATGTCTCTCTAAAGCAGGCAGCATTTGAGCACAGTTTCATTCTTCATGAGTAAACTCTCATTTCATTCCTACATGAGTGTCTACCATGGCTGGTGAAAGAAAGTGGTTATTTAGATATTCATTTTACAAAGTCGACTTTAAAGTTATGCTTACAAACAGCTTTAGCTGACAGCTTTAACAAAGTGGTTCAGGAACACATTCTAAAACATGCATGTGACCTCCACCATGGGACAGATGTTAACTGATGGCAACTCTGCATCTGAGCTGATAATAAGAATAATCAGAAGTTGTAAGCAGCAGTGTTTTGTTTGGGTTGTCTTTGTTAAGGACAGTAAAGAAAGAGTCACTTCATGAGCTACTTTCCTCTAACTGGTCACATCAGATGCCAGTCTTGGATGTGAGGGCTGGAAGGGGATGGAAGGGGCCTTGGGATATTTCTGAACCTGTTACAGCCACACCAGTTGACTCTAACTGCTGATCTTCTCTTTTTGCCTCTGTACTGATTACCAGATAATGGCCAGATTTCATAGCACCTGCTCTGTTTCTTTCTCTAAGTCTCAGGACCCTGGTTTCAAACACAGTTCATCACAGACTTTGAAGGCAACAGGGCCACATAATGCAGGCAAGGAAAACATCTGGGAAAAGTAAAGGAGGCTAACTAGGTAAGCATGTAAGAACAACTGGGTCCACAGCATGACAGGGTTATTATTATCACTCAGATGTATTTTATTTCCAGGGATTTCCATTCCTAAATAGTAGAAAGGGTGGAAGGCATATGTGTGGTACAGCTAAGGCAGGCACTGGAAACTTTTGTGAATATTAGGCCAGTGCAATTTTTAAAACATCATAGCTTCCTGAATCCATGTATCTCTGGACTCTGACTCAACAGTTCACTATTTGGGGGACAGCAGTAAGTTCTGTCTGCAAATCTACAAAGTCCTGTATTTAATAATGCTCCCAAAAGACACCAGTTCTGATCAAATGAATGTATTGGCTGGATGTGAAGTGACATGTTATCTATGGACTTACAGCACTTTCTACCATGGCTTGGCACTGGTTTTTGAAATCAGAATTGCTAAACTGGTGTATTTTTCCAAAAGTTTAGAAAGCAGCAAATGGCAATTGTATGTCCAAAATCTCATGTCAATTCTAAACACTGGCATGAGAAAAACCATCCCAATCAGGCTGGAAGAAGTAAGCTATTCATGGGACAGACTGCCACACAACAAGAAGGAAAATTCCCTGTCTGGCAGGTATGTTAAAGTAGCTGAATTAATTTGGACTTATGTAATGGTAAACTTGAAACTATAGCAATTTTAAGCTCTTTTATGAAATCAGATACAGTATTTACCAGGAACTCCTAAACATATCTTTTCAAAAAATAATGGACTCTTAAAGGTATATAATATTTGGTTTTATGTGGCTATTACTAAAACACCCAAGTCTAGCTCATCATTCTCGTGTTAGTCTGATGTAACTTTATGAGATAATTCTTATGAATTCAACTTGCCCTGAGACTTTACCTCCATCATGGTGTTCTGGTCCAGTATTATCCAAGTTTGAGTATAAGCTCATTGAAGGATGTTCAATGAGATGAGGAATTTCAGGGGGTTTATGCTGTGGGGATGGGATTTACTACCACAGAGGGTAAGATCTTCAGGTCATCTCCCTTTCAGACTCCCTCCTGAAATCTTTGAAGAGTCAGGGAGAGTTTTTAGAAGAAACAATGTCTACCTCTTGTTGCTCATTGTCAGGCCCATACATTAAAAGAATATGAAGAAATGGCAAGCCCCTTTCGAATGCATCAGACACCTTCTCTGAAAATTTGAACAGTTGCTGCCTGATACCATTTTCTCTAGATGCCATCATACGTCACTTAATTATGAACCCTTATATTTAGAAGAGTAAGTCGGCTGCTTCCCTAAGGTCACTAGTTTATAACTATAGACAAACTCGGTACCCTCCATCAAACCAGTAATTCTTCCTAGCCCTAGCTGTATTTTTCCTTTCTCTGCCTACTAGAGAACATGTCATTATAAGCAAGAATGTCATATTTCTTATCTACCATAGTGAATGCAATTTGAAACCCCACTTTAAATGTGGGTGGAATGAGAAACTTTTCTGTAAGTCTGCAGTAGACTAACAAAGCTTAAGAAAAATGGTCTTTTAAGATAAGGTCCAAATGCAGTCTCAAGATACGAATCTCCTTAGTGAGATAAGACTGCAACAAATGCATACTGGTGTTAGATCAAAAGTAACTGCTCACTCATTTCTGAAAGCTTAATTATAATCACAGACGTGTAAGACACTTTCCTGTGAGGCTCTCAACTGAAACAACAGAGGATGAAGTGTGTTTGTAATCAGCAGGTTTTGGAAGGGGTAGAACAATACACACCTCTGAATAACCTGATCTGAATAGTTGTCTTTGGCCACACCAAATAAACTCTAATTCATAATAACTTGAACTAGCAGCAACACTCAAGCACCACTTTGTTTTCATGTCCTCTTCGTTTTTTATGGTGAGTTAGCACACCTAAAGCATAACGCTGTCTGTGTGTGTATTAATTTCTATATCTATGCATGTTCTGGTTTTCATTTTAATCCCAACTAGGTGAATTTAACTATGATGCTATTTCGAAACTTTCATATGGTTTAGGAGCCCAAAATAGAAATGTTATTTCTTATCGCAAGAGAGCAATGCTTTGCAAAAGTGCAGAGATGGTAACTTTGCAGCTGTGGCTTTGTTGTGCAGAGTTTCTGGATATGTAATCCATCTTCAAATGGGACAAGCCTTAAAACAACAAGTAGGTTTTCCATTACAGCTCTGGGAGCACTTCCAGGACATGCAACACCTCAAGCTTGTCTTGTGATGAGGGAACAGAGGGGGCATCCACTGACTCCTCATAGCTGCACAGGTGCATCCCTGCTGCAAGTCCCCACAACCACCTCCTTTTCCCCCCCACATCTCTCAGTGACAGCACTTCCCAAACTCAGCACCCTCACCCTGTAAGCTGTCCTGCTTGCAGGGACAGATGCTTCCTCCAGCACCTACTTTCCTTTAGGTCCTCACACGTTCCAGCCACCCAGTGGACACCCAGTTGAGTGTTTAGTGCCACCATGACAGCCGACTCTAAAATGAGAATCATGCAAGTGAGCCAATGACCACAGGGGTAGAGGCAGGGTCAGGGCAGGATGCAGTCAACTTGGCCTTGCTAAGAAATACAGAAATAGATGGGCTAGGGATTTTGTAGTTTTGTTAAATTTCTATTAAAATAAGCTTAGTGTGCTGTGTTGTTTGTACATGTGGTTCTTACCGCAGGTGTGTGTATTTAGGTATATACCACTGTGTATGTATACACACACACATATCTATGGCAAGACTGCTTAACTGTCAAGTTTTTAAATTTTATTTTATTGACAAAGCTGAAGTTTGCCTTTTTATAAGGGTTTTGTCCTTTGGCAGCTTCTGGCAAAGACGAGGTGGAAACTGTTTAAGCAGAAGGTGAGGGCACAGTCCTTTCCAGATGGTTGTAAGTCTGTTGGAGGGAAAAGCCTGAAATATTCCACATTACCCTCAGAATTAATGTCGAGAAGAAAAGCCATTTCTCATCAACTCCTGGGTTTCTGAAGCTGAACTTGGCTGCTCCTTCCATGCGAATTTGGCTTGAATAGTATCAATCACCACACAGAGGTTTTGTTTTCCACTATTTTCATTTGCTTCCCTTCTACCTCTACGCCTTGATGAAGCATGTTTTTCTTGAGGTACTGCACATGTAGAGGCATGAGATTTCAGTCTTGACAATTTTGGCTGGTGCTATTACACTTTCATGGGCCAGTATGTTTATAACAAATATAACTCTTCTGATAGCTAACCCTTAAACCAAACCTGTGATCACCTGTGCGCAACAAATGGCTTAACCAGGACACTTTTCACCTGACTGACTCTTTCAATGGAAGAAACTACTTTAACCTTTTTTCCCCTGCTTCTTCCTTCAAATGCCTCTTCTGAGAGCTTTTCCCCTCCCTCTCTTAGTGAGCCCAAGCAGGCTGCAGAGAGGTGATTAAGAGAAGTTAATCACCAAAATGTCAGGTAACTAATAACCGGGTCTTCAAAACTTCAGATATTTATGTGACTGTGCCATCTCCCTGCCTGTCTACATCAAGCCTGTACACAAGACAGGGCCTGCAGCAGCACTTGATAAGCACCTTGAGCGACCCCCCCACCACCCGCTGTCCTGAACCGCGTGCACCGAGCTCGCGCACAAGGACAACCCTTGCCCCCCGGGGATATGGCGCCTGGGAGCCTGAGTTTCATTAAGCTGCATTCTGTCTGTGTTTCCTGAAAATGACCACAGCCCCCCCACTCGATCAGGGTATAAATGGAGCCCCACCGGAGAACCACTTTTGAGTTTTGGTTCTCCTCGGAGCAGCGGGTTATGCAGAGGAGACCTCTCCCCTTGGGCCTCGGACGCTAGACCGAGGATACTTCCTGAGACACTTCTCTTCCCTTGAGCCTGGATGCTGGCTGAGTGTACGTGTCTAGGATTGAGTGATTCTTACTCCGGTATAGGTAAGATATTTCCTTTCTGTATTATTAAGCGAGAGATTCTCCCATTGTAAGTGGCTGGTGTGCCATTGTGGATATAAATCTTCCCTTAGGGTAGATGTCCTGGTTTTATGTAATTGGCTGTGTAATAAAAATTTCTTCCACTGACATCCCGAATTTGCATGGGAGGGGCACTAAGCAGATTGATTTGTAATAAATTTACATTCCTGATTACAACTGCTTTCTGTCTTATGTGCCTTCTCGCCACAACACATCTTCTCTTAACTGCCAGCCATCAGGCTCATGAATATGGTCAGTTGTGCTTTCCTATTGGGTGAATTAGATTTTTGTCCAGCACGAAGCCTGACTAATCTTCCCTTGGGATAGATTTCGTGGTTTTGTGTAAGTGGTCGTGCAGTAAAATTCCTTGAACTGGCATTTCTGAACCTGTTAGGAAAAACAAGTGCCGAGCAGATTGATTGCAATAAATCCGTGTTTCTGGTTTATAACTGCTCTCTGTCTTATGTGCATTTCGTTACAGTTTAGCTCAAGGGTGTTCCCTTTGAGGGTGCTGCAGCGTCAGAGTTAGAGCAATCCTTCCTTGTCCCCCTGCACATGTGCACTGCTGTTCTGAACTGTTTATCTGCATGATAATTGTTAGTCTCTGTATCATGGTCTGCGGCACATGCTAGGTGGGATGGGGCAGACTTTCAGAGAAACAAGGATAGATGCAATGGATCTGCAGAGGCAGATTCCTGAGACAGCTCAGTGCAGCACAGAGGAGTTATAAGGGCTGGTGGTTTGGAGACTAGCACACTGCACGTGAGTGGGTATGAGGTCTGGTGAAAAAATTTCTCTCCCACCAGAAGATGTGGTCTTCAATCCTGTTTTCCAAGGTATATATGTCAAGAAGTTTTTGGGCATTGAATAATTTAGTCTTTTCCATTGTCTTTAACAACAACAAAATTAATCTCTTACAATGAATTATAATGAATCCCAAGAATCTGTCGGAGTCAATGTCTGAGAACTCCCCTATGCATTTTTCCCTATGGCTGAATAGAAAATCAATATTAAGATTTCAGTTAGCTGAAAGTTGATTGCAGCTGGAGGGCATTTGCTGAAATGAAAGGTCACCTCTAGAAGATGTTTTTTTATATCACAGACAGAACCTCAGCAACTTCTCAAAGATAAAAATGTGTAAGAGCCACTCTAGAGTCTGGGATTTCTTTAACTAAATTTATTTTCTTAAAATCTGCGAAATAGTAAATATCAAACTAAAATAAAGGCAACTTTTAATAAAGCCAAGTTGCCAAATATAGAAGATGCTACAGAGTAGGAGATCCACACAGCTGTCATTTGTCCCCCTGCTGTCTATACATCATGATAATCTTTAAATGACAGCCCATTTTAATCTCCCTACCCACAGGACTCCAACTGAAGTGGAGCAGAGGAAGGACGATGTGCAGAAGTCTCTGAGTTGCATAGTGGACACTCCTGCTCATAAGAGCTCTCCCTCCCTTGTGAAGAAATTTGGAAAATGTTCGGTACGTGGAGAAAAAAGGATTTCTGAAAAAGAAAGAGCCTGATTTAGGCCATTGCACATGTATTGGGTTTGCATGGCAAGGTTTTGATAGCAGGGGGGCTACAGGGGTGGTTTCTGTGAGAAACAGCTAGAAGCTTCCACTGTGTCAAATAGATCCAGTGCCATTCGTCTCCAAGACAGACCCTCCGCTGGCCAAGGCTGAGCTCATCAGTGACGGTGGTAGCACCACTGTGATAACATATTTAAAAAGAGAAAACCTGCAGCTGGAAAGAGGAGCAAGAATATGTGAGAAGAACAACTCTGCAGACACCAAGGTCAGTGAAGAAGGAGGGGGAAGAGATGGTCTGTGTGCCGGAGCAGAGATTCCCCTACAGACCCTGCTGAAGACCATGGTGAGGCCGGCTGTTCCCCTGAAGCCCATGGAGGTTAACGGTTAACGGTTAACAAGCCTTTTGTTGTATTTTCTCTCCCCTGTCCAGTTGAGGAGGGGGAGCGACAGAGCTCCTCTGGGCACTTCACATCCAGCATGGAGTCAACCCACCATGGCATACTACCCTTAAGAACCATTTGTATGGCAGGAAAGCAGCAGAGAACTCCATGGGCAGCGGTAAACTCTGGGCTGTTCTTTTAGCAGAGCTTTCCCTTTTACTGTGCATAAAGAGCATTCACAATAACAATGCAGTAGAGCACAGTGATTTCATAGATTCATACATTAAAGCTTTGTAGGTTCCAAGCATCACAGAAATACCAAGAAAGCCACAAGTTACTAATAAAAATAAAGTTGGAGGTAAATTGCAAATTATAGCTGTAACCACAGATATTAGATAATTACATTGAAACAAAGGTATTCTAGAATATGTTTCAGATGTACCTAGTGAGATTGATTTCATTTTCTGTTTTCAGTGAAATGCAATGAGAAATACAAACTAAATCGTAAAACATCTTCTCCCCCCACCCCACCTCCCCTTTCTTCCCAGGCTTAACTTCACTCCAGATTTCTGTACCTCCTGTATTTATTTGCTACAAGAAGTAAAAACAGGCTATGCTGTGTATACTATCAGACTCCTTTTCTGAGGTTTTACAGGAACAAAAATTTATCATTAAACCTCAAAGAGTTTTTCACTTTGACCCATCCCTATTTCTATTGAAGTGACTGCCTGTCTTTTTGTCATATAGGGCAGTATCAGCCCCTTTATTTGTCATACAGAATTAGCGGTTTTTTTCACATTTTCATTGTTATTTTTTATATATGCAAAAGAATGAAGGTAGAAAACAGAAATTGTGTCACAAAAGAATATTCCTCAATCCAGATTAGTCTGACAAATAGCAAGGAAGCTGATGATGACATTTCAAGGTATGTGTCTTTCCTCTCTAAATTTCATAAACCGTGCATCTCCTCTTCATTTAACGTGGATCACAATCTAAAAGACAGCAGCTGACTAACATCACTAGATAACCGCAGATACACATCTTTCTGAACTTTCTGATCTTTCCGAACTGATTTCCTTGTTATAACCAAATGCATTTCTTGTGAAAATCATAAGGAAAAATGGTTGTTCAGAAATTTAGACAGTGAATTGTAACAGAAAGATTTGCAAACTGAGTTCAGATGTCAGGATGTTTGCAAGCTAAAAAGGGATTTTGTTCCCCTTAATGTTGACAGCATCGGACATATTCAGAGTTCACTTTCAGCTCTTTCCAACCATTTTTACATCTTTACAATCACTCCCTAACTGGAAAATGGGAAACATCACACCAATTTTTTTTTTTTAAGGGTAAAAAGGAGGACCCTGCAAACTTCCAGTCAGCATCACCTCTGTGCCCAGGAAGAGCATGGAACAGATCCTCCTGCAAGATATCGCAAGGCATATGGGTGACAGGGTGGTGATCAGACACAGCCAACATGGCGTGTCCAAGGGCATGACTACTCTGGTGGTCTTGTACAATGGAGTGATTGCGTCAGTGGACAAGGAAAAAGCTACTCATGTCACCTACCTGGACATCTGTAAGGCCTTGTCACATGGTCCCTCACAACATTCTTGCCACTAAACTGGAGAAACGAGACTTTGGTGGAGGGACTATTCAACGGTTAAGGAATCGTCTGCATGGCGGCATCCAAAGAGTTGCAGTCAATGGCTCAATATCTAACTGGAGATCAAGAACAAGTGGTGTTCCTCAGGGT
>NW_010420375.1:0-4868 GCF_000710305.1 Buceros rhinoceros silvestris
ATATTATATATATTCTATAACCTGTAGAAATGGAATGGGCTGCTGCCGGAAAAGGCGTCATTTTGACATGACTGTTTCTAGCAAAGGGAATCAGCCACATGGATCTCAAAACTGTTTCACTGCTCCTTGTACTATTTGTTAAAAACATACACCTCTCCCTTGTATTATACTTTATATCTGCTACTTCAGGCAAATTATCCCATTTGATGTGTGCTGTGGTCAGTATGGTACAATCTCACAGAACAATGAAAACCTTCAAAACAAACACCAGTAGTAAATTTTTCCAAACAACAAGAACTATTTGTTCTCTTGAAGGATCTCATAATTCCACTTTGATCTGGAATTCTTCAAAGCAACCTTAAACAAACACACACACAAAAAAACCCCTGAGCAGCAACCCAATAAAAATAAAAATGAAGAAAACCAAATGTTCATTTTCTCCTCCCTCTGTTCCCACAATTCATGACAACAGAGGCGTGCAAAGAAAATATGCCTTACCGAGTTCTGTTGTGTACGTTTCTCCTTCTGAAGGTAAAGGAATGTACTGATTAGAAAAGAAGCTGCTTCCATAACCCAGGACAAAACCTTCTATTTTGGTGTTTTGACTTGGTCGAAGATACTTCATGCAAACGGTGTCATCTGTCGCATTGATCTGAACTTTTAGACTCTGACTTTTCACTTGAAGAAAGAGAAAAATAAGAGATCAGAATGTATTATCTTGTAACCACATATTCAGTAATGGAATATAACACCGTAACAATACAGGGCTGTTTAATTTGCTAGTCGCAAACAATGGAACAATTGCTTAAATGTGGTGTCTACTGGAAACTAAGTGTATTTTGAAAGGTAAACTAACAGTCATGTAAAATTGTGGTTTCCAACATGTCTGGTTTCCCATGAGTTTAGAATTATCATTAGCTGCAACATCTTCTACAAATGCAGTAGTAAAAAAGTGCATGAAGTAACTGGAATAAAAGAAAGTATTTTTTTTCTTTAAATGCAAGAGTTATAGTAATATTAGCCATCTATAGGACCCACAGGTGAAAAACTTGGAAGTTTTGATTACTTTTTTTTTTGCTTGTTAGTAAAAAATGTGAAGTTTTAACTGCAAAATTAAGGTAGAGGATAAATTGTAACTAGATCCAAATCACAATGCTATAACTATTTTAAAAAAATTTTTTCTTTTTTTTTTCTTTATATTGGGCTGGAAATGTAATTTTCTACTTGGAAGTCTGCCAGGACACCTAATTAACATATATACTTTACTCAAAATTACCAAGAAACTTTTTTTAAACATTTGTTTTTATGCTTTCCAAGGGAGCAGCACATAAAATAAGAAGCATCTTGTACATCCATCTACAAAAACGTAACTTATAACAACACAGAATGACTTCGTAACAGAGTAATCAAATTTTTTAGACTACAAGAAATGTTCTGTCTTCTCTTGGTGGAGTGTGGGAAAATTGGTTTTTACTTCCTTGGTACTTACAATTTTAATTTTTCCTTGTCACTCTTAAGGTGACAAGGACTGCTTCAGAACTGTTGAATACCAGTACTTAAAAATTAATGACCTTTTTCCAAACTTAATAGCACTTGCACTAAAATAGTACATTTTGGGTTATTATTTCTCTTCTCATTCTAGAAATATGAATTCTTATCCCAACAGATTTTCAACCATCTCTCAAATCATGAGGTCTGAAATTAACTTTTCAGGAAGAAAACAGAAATTTGCATATAATCATTTTACTTCGTGAGCTAAATCCTGAACAAAACAATGAGAGATGTATGACCTGCCATTAAATAACAGGGTAGACTGATACTAACCTCCTCTTCTTTCTTTTTTCTTTCTTTCTTTTTCTTTCTCTCTTTTTCTCTCTTTTTTTCTCTTCCTCATTCTACCTCCCTCCTTTTCTTCCTTTATCTCTCTCTTTCAGTAATTGCAGAGTGATATTCAAAATTTCTCTAGACAAGTACATATCACCTCAGCCTAGTCTCCTTTTTTTTTTTTGAGAAATTCTAATGACTAGACTTGCCAAGAGGCCACCATCCCCAGTTTCTGAAGATGATTTAGTAGTACTGTCAAACACCTGCCGTTGTCTGCACCCCGAATGTAAAAACCATGGCCAAACAATTTATGTCTCTTCCCTTTATAGAAAGAAGCATACAAGTAAAACTGATGGAAAACATGTGCCTCCAGCGAGATCCTTCCTTTATCTAAAGACTGATCAAGTAAAAACACTCAGCCAGAAAACCGTCATGATTTTCCAAAGGCAACTCTGCCAGGTTCAAGAAGACTGCAAGGCTTCTAAAAAACTCAACACTGACATTTTCAGCAGTACAATACCATCCCAGGAGAAGGGGTGACAGTTGCTTCCTTATCTTGGAGACATCCTAACTTCTTTTCAGTATATGAAACTGCTGCAGGTGTGCAACTTTGGATTTTGACAAAATGCCGAAGACAGAAACCAGGAAGAAAAACCAACAGACGCTTCGTAAAGATGCCTAGTAAGAAGTGTTCCATGCCAACAAAGTTTAGGATTATTACCACTGACTGATAGTGAATTAGATTTGTTAAAATTACGGAGTTTGCAAAACTCTAACCTAACTCTGGAGAGCTGAGCATAAATGAAAGGATGGTCTCCTGGTCTCCACTGAATATTCATGTCTAAGATGAAAGCAAGACTTACTGTATTTGATTCAAATGTGATAATTTGATTTCAGTATTAAAATTCTTAATCAGAGTCAAAACTGTATTTTAAAAAGTTTCAGTGAAGATCTATTGTCATTTTAAATTTACGATATTTTCACCTCTTTTTTCCACACAGTTGTTACTGTATATGTTATGCTTTACATTAATTTGAAGACTCTAATTCAAGATTGAATTAAACTGAGTTTGATTCCAATTAGATAGATACTGTCTTTTATTTATTAGTCAATTATAGTGACAAGGGTTCTTGATTTTATTTCAGCCTAAAAACTCCCAGTGAATTTTCTAAAAACAGAAAGTCTAAATGGGATCCCAAGAAAGCAACAGCTTTAGGCCGGACCCTTTACACCTTCTCTTTAAAACAAGCATATCAAAACCTCCAAGAGAGCTTTTCAACTCAAATCCAGTTCTAGCACAACATGAACAGGACTAATGTATTTTTTAAAATAGAGAATAAGGCAGAGCAGAAGAAAAGGAGACTAACTTAAAATTTTAAAAAATAAATCTGACAAGAGAGGTTCTTTTCCTTTAGTTCATTTTTAAGTACAGGATCCTGTCAGTGATGGCCTGGATGACAAAAAGTACAGCAGAGTCCCCACAGTGTTTAGGAAAAATCATATAATCATAGGATCATTTAGTTTAGAAATGACCTTTAAGAGCAAGTCCAACCATTAACCTAGCACTGCCATGTCCACCACTAAACCATGTCCCTAAGCACCACATCTACACATCTTTTAAATACCTCCAGGGATGTAACCCTGGGCAGCCAACCAGTTCCCTGGGCAGCCTGTTCCAATGCTTTATAACCCTTTTGGTGACGAAATTTTGTCCTAATATCCAATCTAAATCTCCCCTGGCACAACTTGAGGCCATTTCCTCTTGTCCTATCACTTGTAACTTGGGAGAAGAGACTAACACTCACCTTACTACAACCTCCTTTCAGGTAGGTGGAGAGAGAGAGAGAAGGTCACCCCTGAGCTTCCTTTTTTCCAGGCTAAACAACCCCAGTTTCCTCAGATGCTCCTCATAAGACTTGACCTCTAGACCCTTCAACCAGCTTTTTTGCCCTTCTTTGGACACACTGCAGCACCTTTCTGGAAGGTCCCAAAACTTAACACAGTATTTGACGTGTAGCCTCACCACTGCTGAGCAGAGCGAGTCAATCACTTTCCTGGTCCTGCTGGCCACGTTATTTCTGATACAAGTCAGGATGTTCTTGGCTTTCTTGGCCACCTGGACATACTGCTGGCTCATCTTCATCCAGCTGTCAACCAACACCCCCAGGTCCTTTTCCACTAGGCCTCTTTGGGTTGTTGCAACCCAAGTGGAGGATCCAGCACTTGGCCTTGTTGAATCCCATATCACTGGCCTTGGCCCATCCATTCAGCCCAGATCCCACTGTAGAGACTTTCTACCTGCCAAATCAACACTCCCACTAACTTGGTGTCATCTGCAAACTTACCGAGGGTGCACTCGATCCCCTTGTCCAGATTACTGATGAAGATATTAAACAGAACAGGCCTCAGCACTGAATCCTGGGGTACAGCTCTAGTGACTGGCTGCTAAATGGATTGAGCTCCATTCACCACCACTCTTTGGGCTCAGCCATCCAGCCAGGTTTTACCCAGTGAAGAGTATGCCCGTCCAAGTAATTTTCTCCAAGAGGATGTTGTGGGAAACAGTGTCAAGGGCTTTACTAAAGTCTGGGTAGACAACATCTACAACCTTTCCCTCATCCACTAAGCGGGTTGCAATGTCATAGAAGCAGATCAGGTTAGTCAAGCAGGACCTGCCTTTCATAAACCCACGCTGACTGGGCCTGGTTGTCCTTTACATGCCACATGATGGCATTCAAGATGATCTGCTCCATAACTTTCCATGACACTGAGGTCAGACTGGAAGGCCTGTAGTTCCCCAGATCCTCCTTCCAGCCCTACCCATAGATAGGTGTCACATTTGCTAACCTACCCAGTTAGCCAGAACTGCTGGTAAATGGTGGAAAGTGGCTTCCACCAGCTTCATCAGTACCCTTGGGTGGATCCCATCTGGCCCCATACACTTAGTTGTGTCTAAGTAGTGCAGCAGGTCTGTCCTGGCTTGAGCTAAAACTTCCTTGTTTTGGGAAATGGACAAATAGAATTATTCCATGCAGTACGATAAT
>NW_010420375.1:5082-49927 GCF_000710305.1 Buceros rhinoceros silvestris
TCGGGAACCTTTAAAAGGTAGCAGGCAGGAGGAGTGGCTCTCTCTTGGGCTTCCGGACTCGCTGCACGAAGGAGAGCTCCTGCCACGGACCTGCTGGCAGACGGCCAGGCCTGACCAGGAGAGACTAGGCTGAACCCAGACCGAGACCTGAGGGCCTGCATCGGACTCTGAACTATTACTGCCGTGAGTCTCGTCTGGAATCGGGTGAGATATCCGAAGCTCCCGGCTGTTCGTGCAGGCAGCTTTTCTGAGTTTCCTCTGCCTGAGAGCAGCAGGTTTTCTCCCCCGCTTTTTCCCGGCACAAGAGAGGGATCCGACGAGGCCAGAGCGAAGCAAGGCCGCACACTCCTACCTCGCTGCTGGCTGCCTGCCAAGAGCACTGACCTTGAACAGAACTGTGGTTATCTAAGTCCTCTCTTCATCGTTTTTTTTCGTTTTTTCTCGGTTTGTGCCTCTATATATAACAGTGTAGAGTTGTGTGGTTTTATTGTTTATTAAAAGTTTGTTTCAGTTTTCCCAAACGCAGACCAAGGTGTGAATTTCTTTTTTTTTCCCCCTTAAACCCTTTCTGTCTCTAGCAAGACAAAGGGGATTCGTTAAGGAATTCGAGGAGCTGTTACCTCGGTCCCTCGACCCTTAAAAAGGTCACTAGCCATTTCCCCTTGGATTATGAGGGCTTCATTTTGCTCCCCACTCCTGACTTCCAACTCAGAGGGCTGGGCACCCCAAGAGTAGCTGGTCTTACTATTCAAGACTGAGGCAAAGAAATCATTAAGTATCTCAGCATTTCCCTTATTCTTTGCCACTGTTTCCCTGCACATCCAATAATGAATGACTATAATCTTTCTTTCCCTCTTTCCAGAGATCTAGCCACAGGGTTTGATTCATGCTGTTAACATATCTTCTACCCTTTCTGTAAAGCTCCTTACTTACTATTTCCTTCTCTCCACATAGCAGAAATTCTCCCAGCTGAGAGTGCCCAGTCTATCTCAGCAAGAGTGCACTTCTCCCCTCCCTCTTTAAGGTGCAGCCTGACCCAAAAAGCAGCAAAGGGCAAGGCAAATAGCCTTCTTCACTATTATTTAGCTGCACATTTTTAAAGAAAAATAATCAAGGCCAACACTAAATTTTCTATCAGATGTCATAACAGACCTGAACAACAAATTGAAAATTTCAAAGAAATCTGTGAAAGTTGATATGCTACAGAAAAATCAGTCTACACATGAGGGTTTTAATATTTTTTCTCCTTCTCCCTGCTGATGCATTTTAGTGTACAGTTACTTAATAGATAAAACACAAATAGGAGAAAAAGCAGTAGTTAGGTTGTTAGTTTGTTATTATTTCTCTTACCGATCCTGAACACCTTATTGATCTTCAATCTTATTTCACCATCTCCTAATCACTTTTTATCTGAATATCACTAAGTTCATCTCTAAGCGAGATGAGTGGCAGTAGTCCTGTTCTCTCAAGTGAGGTGTGCTCAAGAGGATCATGACCTGTTCTCATGTTGCCCAAGACAGGAAGGAGTGCTGCGCTGAATCGTGTTCTCTTTCTCCTGCAAGTGCTACCTTAGCAACAAAGGTTCCCATTTGAAGTCAAAACCTGAGTTTTCTGGGAACCATACCTGTTGAGCGAGAGTAGCACTTGGGTTCCAGAGAGTGAAAGGATAGACAGGAGACAAAAATGAAGAGCAATAGGGACAGAAGAAAGCCAAAAAGTGCAACCAGGTCAGCGCCTACCCTGGTCATCAATCCAGATCTTCTGCCTGCCAACAGATTAGCACTTCAGCATCTTTCCAGAAGCCTTTGCACTCTTCAAACAGCCTATTTTTGTGCCCACCTTCTAGCAGTATGCTTTTTTGCATCTCACTATTAAAATACAAGCACAAAAGGCTGTGAAGCAACTCCTTTTTTATATAGCTGAGTACATTACAAAGGTATAGTTCTTAAAGAATTTTTTTTAAAAATGCAATGTCAGGGAAGTTACATGAGTTCAAAGGAGACTTAAACCCTTACGAAAAAAATCTAAGCATTTTCTGAGCCTAAAAGGAAAAAGGAGCTTTGTGCAGGAGATTGTAAGTCCAACACTTCTACACTGGTTAGAATTAAAAACAACAAAAAAAGCCTCTCATGCAAATGGAACAAAATACAGACTCGTGTTAAGGCCTATGAGGAAGGCTCACGTGGTCACCTGGAAACCTTGGTGTTCACAAGAGGTGTTCAGGGAGCACACAGCAACACAGAGGGGCCTCTGCAGCCAGACGCAGAGAGCTCAACATTACGTGCACAGACATCACCAGTCTAGTCAAGAGTGCGACAACCTGGAACAGTTCAGACATGAAGGACTTCATATCAATTAGCTTGGTGAATGGGGACTGCTCTCAGGAGTACATTGGCAAAACAGACATCACATATGTTGATCTCACAGTATTTTGAACAACCGACAGGGAAAGCAGGCATTCCCATTCTGAATAATATCGCTAACTTGGCCACCACTCAGATAAACATTCATCAAATATGATCGAAAGGACAAGTGAAGTCACCAGAACTTGACCACTAAAATAGTGTGATAAGAATGTATTTGATTTTGAGAAAATAACTTTCTCATATTATGATTTTGGAATACCTTTTCTCCCCCATCTCCCTGATGAAAGAGTTAACTGATAAACAGGTGCTTTTTAGTTCCAACAGAGAGATTTTGAAAACACCTTACAAACAAAAAAGAACACTTGCAGGCACAGAGCAAGGCGAGGCTGAATTTTCCTAACCCACATTCACTTATATCATCTTTTGGCATGTGTTATTGAAACTCTGGTCTTAAGTATTTGCATTTGTGGAGTAATTCCTTTACATTGAAGCCATCTCCAAATGGAAGATTCTGGGACCCATAGCTACCTCTGAAAAACAATCTTTCCCTCTAAGCTTGCCAAAAGAAATTCCACAGTGATCTGTAAGTGTTATCTTCAATACAAGTCATTTGATGGCAAAATCCAGCAGGACAAACTGTGCAAGCATATCTGAACTAAAAGCACTGTGTTAACTGCATCAGACCACTTGGAGTGTTAGAATCACTATAGGGAAAGGACTCTGCCTGTAAGTGGAAAGAATTTTAAAGAGAGCTTAATGAATCAACTCCATCATAAGGGCCACTGATAACTCTTCAGAAAGAAGAGAATAGCTACAAATTGTCTGAAGAATCCAGATGGGAGAACCATAGCTTGACTATTTGGAAAAAATAAGTGGTCACATGCAGGCAACAAGAGCCAAGAGCAAACAAACACTGAAACTTTAGAAAAATTTAACTCTAAATTGCCTAACTGAAATTCACATCTTTAAAATGTGAAAGCAGCTATGGAAAATAATATTAAAAATATTCAGCTGGACACTTGTTCAAGGTTTGGATCCACCAGGGATTATGTGAAGCATCTTCTTTTACTTATCACTTTAATCATGGCGTAACAGAGGAAAAGGGGAGAATTCATAAGCACTGCTAGCATCTCTTTTTCATACCAGCTAGTTCTGTATGATGGTTCATATTTAGCTACAAGACAAACAGACTAGTTCAATTTTCAATTTCTTTTTTCACAGCAAAAGTTCAGTCAAAGCCCTTTGGTTTAGGTGTAAGATCACCCTAAGAAATCACCATTGCAAAGCAGTCTGGAAAGGCAAAACAGTAACTACTAAGAATAGATTCATATTATTCTTCTGCTATTTAATAACAGGAGAGAAGTAAGGAGATAAACATAAATGGGTCACTGGGCTGGTTGCATTACAGTGGTATACATTCAGTAATTCAGTGTTGGGGACAGAGGTATTTCCAACATATAAAAGCAAACAAAACCACCTCAGGCTTCGCTTCCCCAAAGAACAAACAAAAGAATTCTGTTTCAGTAACAGAGAATTAAAGCCTTTGAAATTCTGTCCCCTACAGCCTATTATATCATTACAATATCGTTGGTAACAATAGATGTGGAGTGAGTTAAAATTGCCAGCTGGTTTGATTTTCCTCTGTTTCAATGTGAGAGAATTTGGGTGATGAGGTGACTGGAATGTGAATTAACTGGCTCTCTTCTATTTCTACCCAAGCCCCAATACATATCTTGGCCCTGTCAAACAATCTATCTTCAGATGAAGAGCACACTATTTCTCTCTCCAACTTAAGCAGATATGTCAATAGACAGCTGGTAATTTCTTAGCTAGTAATTAACACGTTCAGAAGTAACCCTGAGATGCCAATATAGCAACAAACTTCAGCAACAAAGCACAAATGGAATAAAGCACCCATTTTGTGATTTGAAATCAATTCATCTTCACTACTTGCATTTTGAGCTATCTGCCTGTTTCACTGAAGGCTCAGCAAAAGCAACACTAGGAGAAAATGTTACTTTTACTTACTCTGTGATTCTACTGCTGTGCTTTAAGTGTGTATGGTCTCTCAAAATCAAATACGGTCCTAATCTTTGTTTTTATCCTCAGACTGAAAAGCCTTGAACTCTGCTGGAGAAAACTAGCGGATGAATACAGCTATACTGTATTACAGCAAATTCGGCTTGGTCATCGGAATTCCTTTTGCCTTACCTTGAAACTCTTTGGTTTTCACCATTTCAAAGATGTTAGAGGGCATGAAGACAAGACCTCACACTGCATCCCAGAGTGCTAGACAAATGAAGCATTTCTTAAGAAAATATATTAGCACCATCGATTTGTGAGCACCACTTCATTTATAACATTTGGATTGTTCACAGCAGTGCTTTCATTTTCCAAGTCTGGTCCCATAATCCCACTAGGCAAGATTTCAGTGGTAATCTACACTGCAACTTATATTTTTACTATTTTATATTTTTGAATTCACTTTGGCTCCCAAACATGGAGAAATAATGGTTGTTTGGCTCAAACCCAAATATAGCTTAAAATGGGAAACATTTAAAAATAGCTCTGTTTCTATGCAGTAGAAAAAACAAGACACATTTCTAAGACAGCCACAACCATAGAATCACAGAATAATTTAGGGTGGAAGTCATCTGTAAGTTATCTAGTCCAGCCTCATGCTCTAATCAAATCAGGTTGTTCAGGGCCTTGTCCAGCTGAGTGTTCAACACTCAACATAACACATGTTATGTTCCATAACATCTCTGGGTAACCTGTTCCAGTATTTATCATCCCAGGGATTTAAAAAAAAGTCCTAATACATAACCGGAATTTCCCATGTTCCAAGTTGTGCCCAGTGCCTCTTGTCAGACTGCCGTGCACTTCTGCAGAAAATCTGTCTTCTTTGTATCCTCTGGTCAGGTGGCTGTGGATGGTGTTAGGGCATCTTTCTTATCACAGATTATATAAAACGTCAGTGCTCTTAGCTACAAAATCCACAACAATAAATACTCTGAACAACGAAAATAGGTGCCATATAAAACACGCCCTTAAAAAGAGCAACAGAGAACACCTCACGAAGAGAAGGTAAACTAAAGAGCATTTGCAACAGAAGTTCCCCAATTAAATGTTTTTTTCAGAACATCGCTATGCCTACGCTCTGTATTCAAGACTAACATTACTTCAGAAAAATAGTTTGTCAACATGCAGCAGTTTTGCAAAACACGTGCATGCATATCTACCCACAAAAGCAGCCTAACACAAGCTTCCAATTTACACTCATGGAATCTCTTCGCTCAGATGACTTCCAAATAATATGAACAAAAGCAATGTTACTCTTACCTACAGACCAACATTTATTACACTGAGATCCACTGACATGTTTTTAGGGATGAGCAATCAGGAAAGTCTCAGCAGCACACTTGCTGTTCTAGTCCTAGCACTTTTTAATGTGAGTTTCTTTGTCCCCAGGCTATCGATTCTGTTCATTTCAAAGACATTCTGTTAGTTTGAGGAAGCAACTGAGAAGCAGAAGCAATCATTTAATTTTGAAATGCTACTTTTTAAACTTTTAGATACACTGTTTAATATGGAAATAGTAGATTTTTCTTATTTTGACTACGGTGCTTAATAGATAGGATTATTTAAGCTTGTTCTTTTAAGCCTTCTTGTCAAGGCTTATTACTATATTGATAACCAGAAACTAGCAATTGATTTCACATTATTAAATTTTGAAGTCAGCACCTCTTTTTGACTCTCACTGTAATGGAGAGAGTAGATGTCATAGCAAGGTAAATGCAACAAGTCCTACAGCTTGCAGTAATATAAAGAGAAGTAAAGACATCACCAAAGAAAGATCTAGACGAATTAAATTCCATCTAACTTCTGATGTCTATTAAGAGAGTTGGATGCCTCTGGGGAGGATCTGTGTGTTAAAGAGGAAGCCACCTTATGTCAGCAAACAGGAAATACAGAATTTCAATTACCTCTGGCACATAAGCTAGAACAAGCTGCAGCAAGCAAACTTCAAGGCCCCCTTCCTATCCCCCCTCGAAAAAATCTTGTTTTCATGTAACCTTCCATCCTGTATTTTCTAGCTCCTCTTGATGCCAAAAGATATTTTTTCATCCAGTACAATCACAACAAAAACAGTTGGACCATTTGCTTATTTTCAGAAATTACATTTTACAACCTGGAGTTATCAGATGGATATTCTGCAATCAGCTGTCTTGTGCTCTAAAAATAACCTGTTGGAATTCCGATTTCACTATTTGGCCAACTTAGAATAATGACATTTTCAAGAGCTTTTAAAATAAATTCCATCTTGTCTATGCCTTTAAAATAGTTTTATTTGAAAGATGGCAACTTTTTTTAGGCTCATCAACATTCTTAGCAGTCTGTGCACAGCAAATAAGATAGCAGAAATTATAATTCTCCTCTGTCTTTCTTTCATGTTATAGGGTGGGTTTGGACATTTCATTTATAATAGGAATCCACCACAAAAGTAGTACAAATATACGAAATATTAAGTAGGGAAAATCATGAATACTGGTGTTCAGTTGAAGGCAGCAATGCAGCTAAGCCCTCCATAGGAAAAGACATACTGCGAGAGCCCAATGCCAGCCCGATCCCTTCCTGTGCCATTCTTCACAGCAGTATTTCAGGATTATTGAGAACTCTTCCTTCAGCTGCCTATTTAGTTCAAATAATGCCAATCTGAAATATATTCTCTGTTTTTAATTAACTGTTATAAACTAAATAGATACTTCTCAGAGAAACTTGTTAGAGCATTTCTGTTATAAAACAATACAGTTTTTTAAAACTTCCTTTGTCAATCCCTCTCTAGTAATCACTAAGTGTTCAGAACTGAGTTAACAAGCTGTTAATAACAGTTAATAACTGTTACTTTAGGATCAGTAAGGACAATGCAGAGGTAAAGGTGCAGTTATCTGCAGTTTCAGCTCCTAGGTATCTACATAAAGCAATGTACGTAAAGGAATTTATTACTCTCCTGCTGCTGTTTCTCTCACCTGTTTATGGGTTATTCAAGCACTTCTCTGAAGTTCCACTTCCATAATTTTCACTCTCCCTCACAAGGATCCTTACATCTATTAGTTTAAAATTATTTCAAATTGGACTAAGTACAGTAACTATTCTTATTTTTAGGGTTCAAAGCTGAAAAGAGCCTGGGTTTAAACTTGGGATTCCACTTCAGTGGTCCAGCCCCCATTTCCAGCCTTAATTCTGCAGCTCATTTCCCATTATTTGTTAAAATGGCAAATAAAATTGAAAACAAGGAAGAAAAATGGCTTTTGAGAAGAATCAAGTCTGCAGCTCTGACAGAAAAGGGAACAAGAGTTAAACTTCTGAGTTAAAAGAAGAGTTAAACTCTTTGGACAGAGTTTGAACAACCTGCCCCTGGCTGCTGTCATAAGATATTGTTTAAATTTTCTTTTAAATCTTCGAGAATTCGACTCCTTTTTTTTTTTTTTTGCCAAGTCAGTGAGTTTAGTTGTGTCTAAAGGTCAAAGATGTGTACTAAAAATTAAGTTCAAATAAAATTCATCACGTAACAATTCAACATTTTTGAAGAGTAGGGAGAGGACAAAGCATTATTTTCAATGCATAATGCTCTCTGTCATGGTTTAACCCCATATAGCCACTAACTCACTCCTCTCTCTGTGGTGGGGTGGAAAGGAGAATAGGAAAAGAAAAAAAAAAGTAAAACTTGTGCATTGAAATAAGAACAGCTTAATAATTACATTTAAAGTAATTAAAAATAATTAAAAGGAAGATAACAAAAAGAGAGAAGAATAAACCCAAGAAAATAGAAGTGATGCCCAGCCAACTTCCCCCAGTCTACGTACTGAACATGATGTCCTACGGTATGGAATACCCCTTTGGCTAGTTCAGGTCAGCTGTCCTGGCCATGCTCCCTCCCAGCTTCTTGTGCTCCTCCCTGCTGGCAGAAACTGAAAAAACCTCTTAACTGAGGATAAGCGCCACTTAGCAAAAGCTAAAACATTGGTGTGTTACCAGCATTATTCTCACACTAAATCCAAAACACAGCCCTGCACCAGCTACTAGGAAGAAAATAAGTCTATCCCAGATGAAACTCCTTCAAGTTGAATCATTTTTGATAGATACTACTTTTCAAAAGACCAGCACACAAACCACAACACTTAAAAACTTAAAGGTCCTGTAAAAACCTCTTTGTAATAAAACAATCCCAAACCCTTACTTCAATTTAGATTATGGATCACTTACTTGGATCTGATGTAATTACGATCTCTAAGGGAATTGTTCCCTTGGCTTTACTCTCAAAGCTAGCTGTTTAGTGTTATTTTTTACAGGCTGGTGTGGTTTTATTTCCTGGGATGATACAACTCCACCTGGACAGAACTTATGAGACACTGACTGCATCTTGCCCAGAAGACCTGGTCTTTCCAATCCTGGCTCCTTCTCCAGCCCAAGGAAATATGTCCAAGGCAACTCCACCCAGGCCGGGCTATGAAAAAAATTGTATCTCAGCCAAAGAACCTGACAGATTTTGCACAAAGATGTTCAATAAAGACATGGAAAAGACAAATAGAAATGTGGTCCTTGGACAAGGCCACATATAAGTCAGCCATATTTTGGAGCTGATCAGCTGAATAAAAGCATGGACTTCCTTTAACAACAGCTCCTCAACAGGGAAAGCTCAAAAAGATACTAAGAACTTAAGCAGGTGAGGAATTCAGATGCTGCTGTTCTGGCTCTTCCCACAAATTATAAATAGATTGAACTGATCAATACTAAAGACTGTGGACTTTAGTGTAATGAGTTTCTTAAGAACAGGTTCATTGCAGACAGTGCTTAGTACTACCACCACTGCCACTACCTATTCAATGGCAGGCAGTGTTTAGCATCACCACTCCCTTAATCCACTTCTGATCTACAAATATCAATGCATTTTCAAAGAATTAAAAATCAAAGGCATAATGAAAAACAGTATCTGGAACTACAACTGCATTTGCTTCTGAGAAGAGTGAAGATACTATACTTCACAATCTGTGATGTTATCATTCATTACCAAATGCACAGATAATCTTCTACATGGATTGATGTGTACCCAGATTACAGTGAGGTTCTTACACTGTTGCAGTCGTTTGAAAGTCTGTTCCTTACAGGGGATCGCTACGTACTACATTAGAATACATAATTCTGGTTTTTTAAGTACATACCTTTTAGATTAATTTGTTGCGTGACTATTCATCTGGGGATCTTTTGAAATACTTTGGGAGAATAGATGTTATATTTAAAAGAAAAATTTGAAGTAACCGATGGTATGAAATTATCATTTCTACTGTGTTAGAATAAGGCAGTTTTGATTTAATGATAAAAGAAAACCCAAGCAGTATTAAATTAATATTTGCATAATTTTCTAGATCTGTAGAATAAAATAGGTAGTCATATACTAAAATACTCCTTCTGTGGTATTATCTTACTTGTCATACTCCAGATCTTTAGCTCACTCTTCCGTAACATTGGCTTAGACGTTTTCATAGCTAATTTTATTTTACCTCCTTCTTTCATTCAGCACATGGTTATTTTTTAAGGACAAAACTGCTTAAAGAAAATAGTATTTAGACAGCTAGCAGTGTTTGCAAGCTGTATTAACAGAGTAAATTTGAAACCAGCATGTACTTCCAACTCTTATATTGTAAATTAATCTGAGTCTCAGAATCACAAATATATCTAGGCAAGTTTCAAGATTGTTGCCTTCTCAACTGTAAATCTGAAGAGTTGGTATTCAGCCCTTTTATGAACTAGCTCTCACTTTTAAAAAGATCTCTTACCACTAATAAGTGTGTGCATAGCGCACTATAAAGTAGGCCAACTTGATAAAACCCACTAAAAAAGCAAAGTCAATGACTAGAGGTACAGAGTACTTTACTCAGGAAAAAAATCTGAATAAAAAAGGAGTCATTCATCTTAGAGGAAAAATACACAGGTAGATATTAAGACAGTATCCAAATATATAAAACAAACAATAAAACCCAAACAAACAATGCCTGAGGGAAAGCAGTATGAATAAGTCCTGCTCCATACCTGTGAAGAGCAGAAGTGACATAAACTGTAGCAAGAAAGGTAGTTGGAAAACTGATAAAGGCAGTGAAACTCTGGAACAAACTGCCTCAGGAATAAACACAAGGGGGTCAAAATTGTTTCAAGGAGTCCATTTCAGCCCTGTATTTCTTTGTAGAAATTAATATTTTTCCACTTGAAAGCTACTGTCTATTCTTCTGCACCTCTTGAGTATGCCCCATAAAGCCTCGAGAAAGGCTGCCTGTCTCGATGCTGTGCCTCAGTTTCAGTACCCTACTTCCTATCTCCAAACTGTAGGTATTGAAAAGCCAATAAAGTATTGTATCTTCAGCATATGGATGGGCATAAGAGAACTGCCAGGGAGAGGTAAGATTAATTTGTCACTATCAATATCTCAGTGCCATTGCTTGAGTAGGGACAAGAAAGAGCATCCAGGATACTGCAAGCTGTTCAGCCTAACATCAGTCAACAGGAACAGACGGTCACACCTATGGACATGATGACCAAGGAGGTGATTTGTAACAGGTTCTCAAAGAATCAAATAAAAGATATGTAAATAAGATATCCTTGAACAGGAACGATTATTTCATCAGCAGGGAATGTAATAACCTATTTCTAGAAACAGAACAGTAGAATCTACCCATCACATTGAGATTGCATATGTAGAAGCCATGCCCACCACAGCACAGGAAATTTAAAAATTCTTAAATGTACGCATGCTTGTGAGAATGTATTTAGTACCTTACTACTGTGTAATGGGATTTAATTTCTATTTATAAATCCTCTATTATGCTGTGTATAGTTGAAACAGACCTCATCTTTAAAACAGTATACATCGAAAGATTAAAAAAGAAAGGGACCATCCCTTCTCTGAAGGCAGGATGGTTTTTCACTTTCAGCATTGCAACCATCACATGATCATACAAAGTATCTGAGTTTCTCTGCTCATAATCTCCTAACATTCAAGACATACAGGACTTCAAACACTGCAAGGATTAATAGCTTTGGATGTGCACTTGGCAATGGTGCTTGCAATATTCTGTGTTTTAACTTTGCAAAAAGTTCCCCAATTTTCAGAGGCAGACAGCTGATAAAGCAATTAAATATAATACATAAGATAGCATACATAAGAATTCTCAGGTGTTGCTTGTATATAATTTGGTAAATTCGGAAAGAATAAGTAAACATCAGCTAACTAGTAATTAAATATGAAATGCTGTCATGCTTTGAGAATAGCGGTGTGGTCTTGCCAATGCATTCAAGTGTATCAGCAAAGCTTTTTACCAGTTATTCCCTTTCAGTTTAGAAAGCTATAGACACAAACAAACCAAAACAAAAAATTAAAAATTGCTCAGTGTTTCCAACAGAGCAGTCAAAACAAAGTGGTTTCACTTATGTTCTTGGTCTCCAAACTGAACATTGTCACACATGTCTATGACACTAGCTGGATACAGATGAGTCCTTGATTCCAACTGCATATAGTTTTTCCATCTGGAAAATGTATCTCATCTTGCACCATTAGATGAGATGAATCTCAAGAGTGATGATCTGGTTTCTTATAAAAAAATAAGAGATTAAGAAAAATCACAGGTTTTATCTTCTTCTCTATTGCTCCACATTCTGAGTTTGCAGAGATCAAAGGAAAGTTCTGAGATTCCGAAGAAAGAAGAAACAGGCTTCCAGTAAGTCTTCAGTTAAAGTGTGTGAAAATAGAAACCATTAATAAGTAATTGATGATTTTAGGAAGTAGTATCGTATTCCAATATTTGGCAGGAACTCTTTTTTTCAGCAATTTGAACACCATATGAAGCACAAGCATTGTTATATTGTTTTAAGAAAACTAAAATATGAAGTAAATTGTTCTAAATCGATGGATAAGAGAAAAAATGGAAAACAAGTATCTTTATATTAAGTATATAACATGTAAAATAAAAGCTATGTGTACGATTAAGGGAGTATCAAGATAAGTCATAAATACTAATTTTTGCTAATAACAAAGTGTTTCATCTGTTCTCCCACCTATTTCCCTTCCTACTCAGGATATGACAGACAATAGATTGTTTACATTCTATGACTATATTTCCAAACTCTATATCCACTACATGACCTGCCCCATTTTAACCACATTGCCTTTTATCTATGGAGATGAAAAAAGGCATTGGGGAATAATCTATATTTCTTACCCATCTTTCTATGACTTTTTTTTTTCTTTTTTTAATTCTCCCTCCATTGTTTTATTGTAAGAAAAAAAAATACCAATAAGGGAACCATGATCAGCCACACAAAGGAAGGCTTATGCTAATTACAGGGTAGGATAGGGGCATGTACACTTACGCATAGACTCCTCAGCTAGGCAATCTGTGTATGACTGACTTTGCATTCTTATTTGTACTTCACTCAGGCACGTGTGCAATTGTTCATAGAGAATTTATGGAATATAGAAAGTTATGTCTCTCTCATCACTGATCTTGTAACCCATTGTGCAGCAGATTACATTAATTCCCCAGAAATGTTCTCTGACTTAAAAATACATTAAATACATAAACATTGCTTCACGACTTCATAGAGTTTTAAAACGAGATGGTCTTTCCCTTGCCAGTTTTGTTTGACAACAGACAAATATATTAACACTACAAAAGCAAATTAATGGGGAAAAAAATCTAGAAAAGCCAAGTCATGGAAAAGAAGTACTCACAATGCCTAAGATTTCTACACTGAAATAGGGCATAAATTACAGTATCCATTTCCTTTGTGTGGTGGAGCATCTGTAATATTTCTTCAGCCTTAATACTGTGAACAACCTTACATTCCCTTTAAATAAATACGTTAATAATGTCCATTGTTAATTTCTGTATTTTCGAGTGGAAAGGGCACACAATAAACTTCTCATACATTATTGAGAAACTTTGCTTTCTAAGAACTCGTTACTTCATGTTAACAACTTACTAACATTTTTATCAACTGATATTTGACCATGTTACTAAAACTGGGAGAGTACAGGGGGCCTGACGAAAGCCTGGAAGATTAAAACAAATAATTTTTGACATAAAGCATTTACCAGAAATGAAGTAGATCCCACAATGATTTTGTTTGCACGTGCATATGCATGTGTCCCCCAGAGTCTGTGGGAAATCATGACTTGCTTATTTGCATGCAAGTTTAGTCTAAATATAAATCTTCCATTGGAACAATAATCACAACATCTGTCCAAAATTCAAAACAAGTTTTTTAGCTCAAGAAGTTTGTATAATTAGTATTTCAACCCTTTAAGAAAACTTGTTTATGATGTTTAGATGATGTTTATGATGTTTAGACAAAAACTTGATAAACAGACAACATAAATTAACTACTACACCATCACCAACTGAGTCACAGCAGATTTATCACCTACTAAGGAGCACTGAATAATCGACATGAGCAGGGAGACATTTTCATTAGAATGGGCAGACTTTGCCTTCCTCATAATTACAATAAAAAGTGGAAAAAAATGCTGAAGTAATGCAATATTTCTGCTTGTCATAGCATAACTAAAAGATGTTTCTCATCAGTGAGGGAGCAAATAATGTAGAGCAATTTCATGCTCACAGCTGTAAATTGCTTTTAATAAGCCTTATGACAAAGGAAAGAGACCTATTGATTCGAGCTGAAAGTGCACGTTCTCACTTTAACTTGAGAGAGCTCTTCATCATACTAAGAGAATTCATGGTTCCCAAACCTGGCTGCAGCCATTTCCTTAACTGTGTAACAAGATGCACTTCAGCGTACACTGTGCTATAAATAAAAACTGTGCCCTGCCATTTAATCCAACAACTTCAGTGTTCATGTGAGCCAGAGATAAAGAAATTCTGCCAAAATTTCCAGGTCAGACAATACAGTTTTCTTTCAACTACTTGTAACTCAAAGTTCAATTTCTTAAAAAATTTCAGACTATTGTGCCCATTCCTTTATTTTTAGCATATGCTTGTGCGTGTTGTACAGACACACTGAGATTTAAAAAGAAAAATTGTAAGTGATAAGGTCTGAAGTCTTGCATTTCTCTTGTTGTGCATTCTCCTTGATCATGTATAGGCTTGAAATGTGGTAATGAGGGAATCAAAACTGCCAGAAAATGTTTCATTTCAAAGTCAGAAAGCAACCTTCTGGAACATCTAAATTTCACATATTTTTATTTTTTAATCAACCACAATTTTATATGTTCTAAAATGATTCCAGACTTTTACATCATAGAAAGAAAAATTGAAGTGAATAATTAATAGAGAGGAGTGCCAAGTAGTTGACAAAAGGAGAAAAGATTTTTCCCTCTGCAAGTTCAAAAATGTTATCCCACAAACACTGCCAGTCCTCTAAAACTGGCCAGATTCCCAAAGCGTTAATTATATAAATGCATATCAAGCACTCTGTGGCCATTTATAGATTTATAAACTAATGCCACAACTGCTGGTGGTAGGAAAGAATTTTACAATCTCTTACTGCTTTATCAAATTGCACTTTTCCTGAGCAGATTTCAAGAATAATGCAAAAACTTAGAACTATACAAAAATGCAGAAATAACCCTACAAAACAAGTTCTCTGTCACTTTGAGAATCCATTTTGCTGTTGACTCTCTGGCTTGAATGACAGCACTGAATCACAACCCCTTATAAGTATCACTCTAGTGTTAGCACACTGCACACAGACACACGAAATAAATAAAAATTAAGTCACACACAGAAGTTTAGGTACTTCATTATGTTGGGGTTTATCGCAGTGGACTTATTCACATGGTACCCTGCTCCCTTGATGCTTTTTTTCAAAGTGAACAGGAGTTGCTAAAAAACATGGCTAGAACTAGCCTAAGAAAAATCTTGTGGCTTCATTTGTCTCATTAATTTTTCTTCCAGAAAACACTATAAATAATACTAAATCACTACAGAGTGATGGATCTCAGTAGAGGTTAGCTTTTGTCTACCAACCTCCGAACAAGTTCAGCAAACGCTCCCCTCCAGACTGGAAGAAGACTAGCTTTCTGCTAAAAAAATTGTATTCCCTAACTCCCTGCCTTTAGACCTAGTATCTCCAGTTCCTAGTGCCTCAACTCTCTACCACCATTTTATTCAGCAGCTCTGAAGTGGTGAAGACTCTCGGTTGACGTTCTTAATGTGACCATCCTTATGTAACATTACCTGGATATCTGCACGTTCTCATGTCATCACTTTGGTTAACCAACGAGTGCAAAAACGTTTAATTCTGGTAACTATAATTACAATCACAACTTCAACAATAGAAGCGCACTTGGTGGTTCAAAACTTGACTTCAGTTGACACACATCAGTTTGCTCAAGTGGAGAGGCTTAGAGTTGATTTAGCCAGAGTATAATAGCATATGATTGGTATGTTTTGAGGGACAGCTGTGCTGGGCAAGTTGGCCCAGGCCTTGCCCACACAAAGGGCACCATTTTATTCATGATGCAGTGCCAGTAGCCATTTTCACAAACACTATCCTCATGCTAAAATAAGACAAACATACATTTCATAAATCAAATTTGTGTTGCATACATGTTGGCCTCTATCACAGAAAATACAATTTCTAACTAAAGACGTTTGAATTAAAGCCGGTCAGGCAAGCTTGGGTAGCCACTGACATGCCTCTGGCTGCCCTCTTCTGCTTGGGAGCAAACTAAAGACTGGGCTGTTTTGCTACTGGTACCTATTTTAGACAACTGCCTTTCCAGAGCATTAATCTCTGCTTTTCTTCACATCAAGATTTAATCTGATGTAGTTGCACAATCCACACCAGTGAGTAAGTCTACGACTATCTCCTGCAAAAGGCAGTAATCAAGAACAATCCACAGCAACAAATTCATCCTGCTTACCAACAATTTCAAGTCTGCACTTGAATTTATCCAAGGAAAAGAAATCCACTTAGAGCTGTATGAACAGTTCTGCCTATGGCGGGTCACTGCTAGCCAATTTTTCCCCCTGGAGCAAACAGAGCTTTCTGTTTGCACATGCACCGTGTAGTACACACCTGGTAAGTCCAAACACTCTACAGAAGTCTCAGACCTATTGACCATTCTCAGTACCAGCAGTCAATAGATATACAGACTATACTACCCACATACAGTACATCTGGGCAAAGAGCAGCAGCAGGATTTTGCCTATAGCTCTCCCCTCAGGTAAGATATGTATTTTGTTCTGTTGGAATGGCTAGATGGAAAAGATTGTATGGAGAAGGACTGAAAAATAATTTTCAGAAAGAGATATTTGGGAACAGTAAAATTAAAATGAAGAGGTGGAAGTTTAAACAGATTATCCAGCAATGAGATCATTTTAAAGGCATTCATATGCTATGGAATTTAATCCTGGTAGAATCCACCCATATGTATCATCACATTGTCACACCACTGCCTGTGCCAATATAAAAATGGAATTCTGGTATTACAGATTATCTTTGAACTCAAAAGCCTGATGCTCAATACTGGTTTTTGATATGGTTTTGTGCGATCCTAGGACTCATCTGTCTGCATGATAAGATAACTTCGATTAAACAAGCTGCTATAATGGCAACATTCATATGTGTTGTTTTCATTTTCAGCAAAGAATGAGCCAAATCTGCCATGACATATCTACTGACTGAAAACCCTAGTCACTCAACTACACCACATAAAGGATCCCTTTGAAATTTCTCATAGGACTTTATTGTCATTTATCTGCCACTAATCATAAGAGAAGTATTTCACACAAGTCAAGTTAAATTTGCACTTCTCTTTCCAGATACCAAAAAAAAAAAAAAAAGAAGGAATTCAATAGTTAAGTCCAAACTGACCCTCCTTCAATAGAATATGTTTTTTTAAAGGTTAATGCATTTTGAAAATAGTTCCCAGAAAGATGTTTTGTAAACCATGGAGAAATAACATAGAAACCACATGTCATTTCACTCTTTTTGTGATATTTGGATATGCCAGCTTCATCATACGATCAAAAAACCCAACTTTCAGCAGATTTTTCTTCTGTCTTTCAATTTCTGCCCTGCTATATATCCTACAGCCACAAAAGGGTTGCTGTTGGGGGTCGGAGGAGGGCGGCACAAAAGTTTAAAGTTTAAGGTTTGGCTGTTGCAGTATACTTACTGTGATTCAGTGAAATAACTCAACATTGTTTTAACTGCTTGACACCCGTAAGTGAAAACATATGCCGAATTTAACCTCTGGTTTGGAAGAAGTATTACATAACATAGCATAGCCAGCAAATTTAGCTATGAATAAAATTAGCTTATTCCTTTCACAAATGTCAATGGTAAGTTTAGAAGAATACTGTAAATACAGTGCTTACTCTCAAAGGGATGTCAGTTGTAATTATCATAAATACAAATATTAGCTGGTAGTTATCTATAATATTTTCTAATATTCCTCTACACTTACCAAACAAACAAACAAAACAAAAAAGAGTAAAACTTTTAATTTTCCCACTTATCCCCACAGCTGACAACTGTAGAAACAACAAACTGGATCCAGTTTTCCCTGTGTGAGTCTGCAAATCAGGCTCTTTCACATGGTCCCATCATTAATGTCAAGTCTGTACTCTTTTTCCCTAAGTAGGCGGCAACCACGAGGAAGGTGAATTAAGGTTTCCTGAGCCCTCCCTGGAAAGCTGAATAGGACAGGCCTGAATCTTGGAAAGCAGAACAAGGATGGGCCTGAATTCCAGTCTACCTGATGACTAATTCAAATAATAGGAAAACCACAGAGGTCAGAAACACAGGGGGAAAAAAAAAAAACCTAAAACTTACATGAGAAAAAAAATTCAGACACTTCTTTTTAAAAACTAATGAAATATGTAATTTTATGAGAAGGGATCAACCCTAAATTCTTTTCAGCTCTACTGAAGAAAAACAGAACATGAAGATACACAAAAGCTATCAGAAACATAGATTATAGTGGAAAAGTGCATTTCTGTGCACATCTGTGTTCTAACTGGAAAGTCAACCTGTAAAATCAAACCCATGAAATGCTTTTTTACCAAACACTAAGAACTTGTTCCACAGCTGTTGGCTTCAACAACATCTGTATCAGGTCCAGCTAGAAAGATGCCAGTGAAACATGGGTTACAAGGCAGTACAATCCTGTGGATTATATCCTGTAACTTGTTTATTCTTGGTTCTGAGGCTTAGCTTTTTCATCTCCCTCTCAGATTCAGGATGCTTTGCTTACCAGCTCCTCCTCTAAAGACAAGACTTTTTGTCTGTACTCAAGTCCTGTCTAGAGAGACGAAGCTGCATTCTTCAAGGATGGAATGTTTCTGTTATGTAGAACCATAAAAATTAGAGAAAGTATGACAAGTTATAAGTCTGACACCTATGCATTGCAACTGTTTCCACTCACCATTAATTTATTTAAAATACAACAGTGTTGTACTGAAGAATTTTATGGCACTGGCGCAGTGGCATAAGGGAAAAGTCAAAAATAAATGGAAAATGTGCAAGCGTCTATTCTTCTGATGAAAAAGCTTTAGAAGCTGGACATAGTTGAACAGACAGTGGCTCAAATACTTGAAAAAAGACTATCCCTAATCATACCATCATCTCCTGCCTTGCTGTTTTGTGACCCCTTACACAGTTTCCATAGATGCTGACAGCAGGATTTTCTTAGCAGCTGTTCCCTCAAGCAGAAACTCACGAAACACAATCATAATTATAAAAAAGGCATTGCTGACATCGTAAAACACAATTCCCACCTAACTTACATTTCCAATTACATTGCTTTTATTACTTACGTCTCTAAAACCATAACGTAGAAAGAGTCTGAATTATGTCACAGCTTGTAACTGCCTCATCACTTGTCATTTGCTACAGTAAACATGACAAAGAACTGCAAAAGGAAAAGTGTTCACCTGCAGTTAGCACAGTACACTAGGATATAAGAAGCAGCCTATTTTCTATACAGCCAAACTATATAATGCAGGATACATAGAAGCAGCATAAAGTTTCCACTGGAAATTTTAATTCACATTTCCCTGATTTTGACTCTTTGAGTCACATTTGTAGCATTTTCAAATTATTCCTCCAACAATGCCTTAATTTTTAAGTCAAAATAATTGAAGAAAGAATTTGTTAATCTGTTTTGAGAACAGTAATAACATTTTCCTTGTCATTCTAGTCAAACACACTCTTGTGGAGGTGAAAATACAAAAATATATGGGACAAGGGCGTTGTGTGTGTTCCAGCCTCCTGAACAGCATATTTGCACACAGTCTCAAACAGCTCTGGAAGTCGCTGACATCTAAAGGGTGTACTGGCTCTGTTCCTTTGCAGCTGCAGGAGGCAAGATGTTCTTTCCACCTTGTATCACTGAAAGGAAATCCCAGTCCACAAGACTAGGGATCAGTGTTTCACATCCCAGAGAGAAGACTTGAGCACTAGAATTCCAAAGTGCTAGTAAGAACAGCAAGATTTACACTGATAACGTGTTCACAGGAGTACCTGCACCGCTAACCAAAGTGAGTTTGGCTGGGTTGATCTCCCTCAGGTTATGAAATTGATTCCACTGTTCCCCATAGAGCAGAGTGACTATGGCCCCTCAGATACATAGTTAGTGACTTGAAGAGCACAGGAATTCTCTGGAATTTGCTTAGCAGGGCAGAGTAGCCCTCTTAACAGAATACTACCAGTACATATCCTCATTTTAAAAATACTTTAAGATCCAAATATACTCTTTTCTTATGAAGAAATTCTGTACTCCCTATCAAACAAGAAAGTGGAAAAAAAGACAATCCTTTGAACATTTTCAGGTAACAGCCAGGTACTAGTACATTTGTTTTTTCAATGCAGTCCAATGTAAATAATAACCTGAGAGACAGCTGCAAACAAAAGAATTAGACTGATGTTTCAACACTGCAATAGGAAAATCTTTAAAAAACTATTTCACTGAAAAGAAATGAAGTTTTCACCTGCAGCTTTATGCATTTGGCAAACACAACTTCACTTTTGCAATGCTATTTTAGGACAGGGAAAAAATGCATTCCAGAGTTAATCTCCCACTGACTGGATCGGTAGCTTTGTCTGAATTTCATAAGTAACATAAATTTACAGCCACTATTCTATTGTAGTGAGCAGAAACTGTTTAAAAAGACAAGCACTAGAAAAGTTCCTTCCTTCAAAGTAAACAATACATACAAGATTCCTCTTGGTTCAAAATAATCCTCCCCTATGAATACTGATACAATAGTTTTCTTGTAGACTGCTTTTTGAAAAAAGTAAGGTCTTACAGTCTGCTTGACTTACAGATATGATATGTACATTGCCTTACTCTTAGCTGTGTGCAGAAAACTCCACACTGGCTCCAGAAGATGAGTGTAAAAGGAAGCCAATTCCAAAACAACATTATCAGGGGGAAAAAGAAAATAAAATAGTCTTCTGGTATGGGGTGAGCGGTGAAAAATCTCCTCTTCTCCCTGAAATACCTTTAGGTTTCCTATCTATGAAACAGAATCTCCTAGGAAGCCCTCAAGTTGCTCGTTTCTTAATAAACACTCTCATAAGGAAGTAAATTACAGCTTCCTTTCTAAATGTTACTGGTTGCAGGAGACTGCATATGTAAAATGCATTACAAAACACAGTAGACTCAGGCAAGCACTTCTACAGAGAGCAATATGTGCAGTAGAGAAAACAGTTGTGAAAGTGCTGTTTTAATGCCAAGGTACTACAAAGTGTTTTACAATCTAGATATAGAAAAATTCTTTTCATTTTATGCTATTACTATTCTTCTTGCAGTAATAAAATACTAGTAAAATGCCAATGTTACATGAGTCACATTAGCAAGGAAGAGAGCCCTGCCAGCTTTACAGATCTACTGTACTTCCAGAGAAGAAAGGAATAGTTAAACAAATATTTACACAGGTTTGGAGGGTTTTTTCTTCTTGTGAAAATTTTAATAAATCACCTTTCTCTCTTCCTCAAAATGCATAAAACCCAACGTACAAAAGTCAATTCCTATTGAATTGTTAAGGATGGATATAAAGGGAAAGCACAAACAGTTCTTTCAGGACAGAACTGAAATCTTCCACCAACAACGCAGGGTGCTTTTAAGTCACATTTTCTCTAAGATCTTAAATTACAAACATGCACAATGCTGTCTAAATCATTATAAAATCATTAAATACAGTTACTGTGTTTCATGGTACTTCTCACTAGAGTCATAAATACCATGAAAACATTTGAGCTTGATTTATTCAATAAAATTACTCTCTTGTACCTGGACCTTGCCCTGTTGTCTGATCCTCTTTCATCTTTTCCATTATCATTAATCATTCCTAACATGTTGAAAGCAAATTTCCATGGTAAAACACAAGCATTAAAAAAACAAAAAGCCCCACATCAGAAAAACAAACAAAAACCAAGAAAGTTGTCATAGCTACTTGCCTTTTGGCAATTTCTGAGCATTTCCCAGGTTTAGTGCAATATATCCACAGAAAAGAAGAAAAACCAATCTTGACATCATGGTCACAAACCCAACCTCACACAGGGAATGATGCTGACAGGTATCACACAAAAGTACTGCAGCTGCATTTAAGTGAACTGTTCTCTCTGTGACAAGAGCCAGCAACACTTTGACACAAGCTTAGTTTACACAGTGGGAGGAGACAGGATGACATCATTCACTCCCACTGGAAAAGGAGAATTAGCATTAAAAAAAAAAAAATTATCAAGCTCCCCATGCAATTATTTTCTGGGGTTTGTTACAAGGTCTTTCCACCAATCAGGTAAGAGATTGTCATTTGATCACTTAAATTTCATACAAATAAAACTACGAGTATCAACACTTCTATTAAATGAAAACTGATCTGAGAGACATTTTCACTGTTTTATCCAAGAAAGCTGGACTTAAAATGAGAAATAACTTTCACAGTACTGAGAAAACTCTTGGCTATATTGAACTCAGTACTTTTGCAGTCTTGAGATTTTGCTTAAGATTAACTCGGACTAAATGTGGCTTTCGTCCAGGCAAAATAAATGCTAGTTTCATTTAACATGACATTATAAACAGATATCATAAATATTATTCAGTAAGAGATCTGTGTTTGAAAAAAACTAGATGTCATTTTTTCATTTGTATCTGATTTTGGCAATTTAAAAATATTTTATATTTTTCTCTTTCATACACATCTGGTGAGTCAACGGGCACAAGGCAAAAAGCAAAAAGGCAATGCATCTCCTTGCAGGGGCTAGATCCTGTCATCAGTCACATAAGTGTAAGAGAAAAAGAAATTCCATTATTCCACTAAGAGCTGTTTCACTTAATGTTTACAACAAACCAGCTAAGCACAGAATTTGGTCCTACTCAAAACTGAGAAGGTGGAAGTGAAAGAGTGAAGTAGAAGAAAAAAGGTTACAAATGAATAAAGAAGAATTTAGTTTCAGTATCTGGAAAACATCCCAAAAGAGATTAAACCTATTCAACTAAGCAGTAATATCTCCCTCCTTAAAAAGAACCACAAAACCAAACAAGAAAAACCTAAAACAAAAAAGCAAAAAACCACCCGAAACAGTCCCCGGAAAAAAAAAAAAAAAGCCTATCCATTCCTTGCAATATGTAGAGCTCTTCAGGATGCCCAGTGTGTTCCCACTGCTCACTTGCCTGCACCTGGCATCATCCTGCTTTCATACAACATTCTATAAGCAAAGATAAATCACAGCATTAATGCCTGGGCTAGGTAGAAGTGGAGTAGGTTAAAATAAAAGGGTAATATATTAAAGCATACGGGAGCATTTATTAAAAAATAGATTAGTAATGTATTTAAAAGACCCCATGTACTGCATACTTCAGGAAGAACTTCTAAACAGAAGCTAACAGTAACGGTCCTAGAGGGAAAGGAATTTCAAGCTCTGCTAATCAGTATGGACAGCATATAGCTGTAACAAAAACAGCTTGACAATGGAAATGTTTTCCAGCATGATCACACCTTCTTAATTCTGACATAAGGAAATCTTTTTCTGATTCACCATCTCGATCTGGAAATAGAATATTGGAAGTGAATATTATAGACAGACCCCCACAAGTCCCCAGATGATATTTCTTCAATGATCTTTGGGGGAATTCAGATCCTGAACATGAACACTATGAACAGATAAATGTAATGGGTATAATTTGGATGAGATGAAAATACGTTTAAAAGGCTATAGAGTTGGACAGGAGTCTTCGAAAACACTGACCACACCTGACAGCAAGAGAGTTTCCGATGACAGAAAGCTGGATTCACAGAGCCACTGTTCTATTTTTGGTTGAAATAATATTTTCAAAAATGCTCCAGAAAGCACATTCTATTTTTTTCCTCTTAAAAATTAAAAATAAGAAATCAATCATTTGATGGACTAGTCTCTCAGTAGAAGTAATGGGAAAAATTACATCTTGGTCACACACAGATGTCTTTGTATTACTGTCAAGTGGACTCTACTGGTTTGTCTTTTAGTAAGTTCACTCTCCTTGTAAAGATCACGTAACACCTTTCAACAAAATACTCAAAGGCCATCTTCTATTCAGAGAAATCTCAGAGAAACACATTAGCTACTTGGCTACCTAACAAAATGGGGTTTATCCCTTCTCTCAAGGATTGAAACACCCCCGATTCCTGCTTTCACAACCACTGGCTTCTCTGCTGCCAGTTACAACTTTCCTCTTCCTCCTGTGCATTGTCCACACACTTCTTCTGTGGTATGCCATAGAGATATTTAACCTTCCTCTTGAAATTCTGACAGACCATCCAGGTCCATTACCTCTCTGATCATTCCCATAGAAAACAGCTCTGCTCAGACTAGAATTCAAAAACCCACTTCATGATGCATTTGCTTCTGTCTTATCAAGTATATGCTTCATCATGGGCAATTACCATTTGATAAGCAGATCCAGGTGTATATTTCTGACATACATATGCTTAGTACTCAAAAATCAGTAATATAATAATCTGTTGCACTTTTCCAATATGCTCCCCACATCTGCATCATCTATATGATCAATGATTTTGTCCACATATTTTCTTACAGGGCTGACCTTTCCTAGGAAACCTCTGTTACATGAACAATAAAAAAAACCCCCAAAACCCATACCAGCTTCTGCTTTCCTTTTTCCTAAGTTCTTCTGCTGTTCACCGGATGCTGTCTACTGCAGTGAAAAGCCAAACACGGGAAGAGAATGGAGTTCCTGCGACTTCAAGCACTATCCTGCACTACTGGATGCTTCCATAATCAGGTATCAGACTTCTCCTCTTGTTGGAGGGCTGCTCCACAATTTCCATTTAAACAGAGCCAGCATCTGGTTTCGGGCCACAGAAATAAAAACTGTATGTCACACTTCACAGCAGAAATTATCTAATCCAGAAGTTCCTCAAGTTTGTCTTATCCACACAAACCTGGAATTATATTACCCATCCTTTGACACCTCAGAAGGAAAAGGTTAAACAATGAAGATTCAGTTAAGGACAGTTTCCTGTTATTATACCTATAGCATAAAAGGTAAGAAAAATGAGTTAAGTGCAATTATGAAAAGTCTCAAACAGATCACATTTGTTCAGGAAAAGTCAAAACTTCTGATCCCCTAATGACTCCTCCTCTTCAATACCAACTTAACGCTTAAGTAGCAAAGTCAAGCATTCAAAAGTTTACTTGCTTACCTCAACTTAGTTGAAGTTGAGTTTCTCTGGGGTAGATCTGAAAAACAGATTCCAACAAGATGGTATCACAGTTAGTCTGGGAGCAGAACAGAGCTTTTCTAGTTCTATTTTAATAGTTCCCAGACCAGCAAGTACAGTGAAAACAAGAATATGGGAAGGAAAATAAAAGGATGTGGGGGAAGAAGGGGGAGAGAGCAAGAGACAGGATTTTACATCTTGTTTCCAAACAAGAATATGCTTTTGTTGAGATTTGGGCTCGGTTCCAATTCACCTATCATTCCTGACTATTTTGACAAGCAAAAGCCAAGGTTACTCAACTCCGTACTGTTCTAATTTAAAGCAGGAAGAGTGTGTAAAGCATAACCTTAAAAAACAAAATCCTATCTTCACTCTGAAAAAGACAATAATGCCTCACTGAGCTCTTCAAGTCAGGGCTTAGTTGCAGTACGCTTGGTCCATATTTTTTCATAGCATTGCTGGCCAGTACTTCACCTTTCACCAGTGCTGTCAATTATTTGAGAAGTGCCTCTATCGTAAAATATGCTATGAAAATGCTAATTATGATTACCATTCTCTTGTGCGTGACTCAATTATTGGACTCTTTCTTGCAAGTGTCACTGGATCTCCTCTAAAGGCCTTCAGGAAAAGAGAGATGCCAAAGAACATTCTTTCAGATGCATCGCTTAAAAGAGAAAAAGAAGAAAAAAGAAAATCTTAGCTCTACTTTCTGAGAGTCTGCAATTACTACTTCTTTCCCACTACCCCACTCTTCCTTTGATGAGCAAACATTCGAACTCTCATGCTATCAAAAATACAGGGCAGCATGCTAGTCTTTGAGTCAAAAGGTAGGACATACCTCATTTGACAGCATAAAATTAACAGACAACATCAGTGCATTACAGTGTTCTGATCCCTGAGTTCCAGATCTCCAAATGAATAAGATCAGCGACAAAGTGAAAGGAAGAAAATCAGTCAAAAGAGATGGACAGAACAGGTGGTTCTTGTGACATATTTGGTTACATAGTTCACCAAACTGTTCCAGCATTCACACACTTGACACTTGTAATTTCATACACTGACTCATCTCTACTGACAGGCTGTGCTTTTTCACCAAAGTTCTGCGTGACATGGGATGAGGTAACAAAAGCGTTTATTTAGCTTCTCTATGAATGTACTAATTTATCTTATTGTTTTCTTTGTAACTCAAATAACCTAGTACTCAATTCTGCAGTTTCAACAATATTATCATGACCTACCATATAGAGAAACAGTGTGTTTCCAGGTTTTCAACTCTGCTAGTCTTCCTCAGCCTCAATATTCTGTGTTATTTCATTTGAGGCTTATTTTGGCTTTTTAAATTGTTTCCTAACAGTCAGATCTTGAAAGACTCCAAGGAAGGAGCCCGCAGTCTCACTAGGCTCCTGCTTCATCTTCATGGAGAAAATTTTTTCCCTTATAACCAGTATAAACTTCCATTGCTTTAATTTGTGCCCATCTTCTCTCACGCTCCCACTACACAACACTGTGAGGAGCCTAGCTCCATCTTTTTGGTGACGTCCTTAGAAACACTGGGAGGGCTGCTGTTAGATCCCCTAAAGCCACCTCTTCTCTTGACTGAACAAGTACCATTCCCTCAGCCTATCTTCAAAAAGCAAACGCTCCACACCACGACCATCTTGGTTACCCATCACTGGGCTTGCTCCAGTTTATCGATGTCTGTCCTGTATTTGGGAGCAAGGGTGAGAGACCAACACTGGACACTAGATAGATATGTGGTCCAACAAGTGGTAGGAGTGGGGACAATTGCTCCCCTCAATCTACTGCCCATGCTCTTGTTCATATAGCCCAGGACACTGTTGACCTGCTTTGCTGTCAGGGCCTACAGCTAGCTTCTGTGCAGCTTGCTGTCCATCAAGATCCCCAAGTGCTTTTCAGGAGAACTGTTCCCCAACAAGTCAGTGCCCAGCCTGTATCATTGCAGAAGCTATTCTCATGCAGAAACAGGACTTTGCAGTTGTTCTGTTGGAATTTCATGAGGTTCCTGTCAGCCCGTTCCTTCAGCCTGCCTAGATCCCTCTGAATGGCAACCCTGTCCTCAAGAATATCAAATGGTCATCCCAGTTTTCAATCACCTGAAAACTTGATAAGAGCCCACTCTGTCACATCCTCCAGGTTACTGACAAAGATGTTAAAAGGATAGGTCGTAAGATAAGTGGTTGTTGTATTCCACTCCCTACCATCATACAGGTAGCATATAGGCAGATCCATTAACTACTGCCCTCTGAGACCAAGCATCCAACAACTTACTGACCCAAATAGTTGATTACAATTGCTATGAACCACCATATATACATGTATACTCCATAAAATACACTGTGTGTTACAATACATATTTTAAAACACTACCAAGAAAGCAGTTTCTTTGGGAAAGAACTCAATACATTTATTATTTCTTTGAAGGGTTCCTTCTCTGAAGGCTTCCCTTTCATTGTTACATCTTAGCAGAAATAAATCTGCCCAACCTCATAGAGCTCCTATAACAAAAACCTAGCCTGTCCTTTGAAGCAGATGTAATTACCTCATTCTGAAGACACTACAGTCTGTGAAGAAAACTACCTTCATCTTTTCTACCATCAACACATTTGTTTCACTTGAGATAATTAACAAAAATACAGCCTCTCTATTGATGGATTACTCTGCACCGTTCCTTCCAAACATGTTCTTTCTATGCCTCTCTACCATCATATCTCTAAATACTTAACACTGTTTGCTTAAACAGAATCTGATTACACTGAAATGCAGACAGAAGCAAAGAGCAGAACACACAAGGACATGTGACAGTAATGAGTCTCCAACACCATAATTGCATGAATCAAAAATATCTTAGTATACAGCAGTTTTCCTGGGATTAGAATAAATGCAGGATAGCCAAAATTATTCTGGATTGTAATTTACTTACTCTAAATGTGCTTAAATTGTGAGGAAAGACTTTAAGCGCCAGTTCTATCTTAGATAGAATGCTTTGGAAGATGGACGTAGTAATCCATACTGTACTGAACCTCAGGCTTTCAATATTCCATTACAATCTTCCACTGCAGAAGTCAGTCTCTCCTGGTCTCTTTTCAGTTTCTCTCCACAGTGTGTTCTGATTTGTGAAGACAACCTAAGATCACAGTCCGGATTAGAGAACTCAGATGTGGAGTCTGGAGTCTATTACTACATACTAGGACAGGATACAAAATGTCTGTTTTTACATTTAGAACATGAACTTTGATGCCAATGGCAATTTTATTGTGAAGACGAGATATCTGTCTTCAGCACAGATCGGCAGGAGCACCCACCTCTGAAGATAATGATGAAGTGCTAATGATGGACTGCTCTGGTGTTTGCCAAGTTATACGATAGTGAGTTTGTACAGGAATGAATACCACATGTCACATCACATATTTCCTTCAGATTATTGCCAGAGGACAAGACTACAATGCCCTCAAGAACAGTACCCCTTCTTCTCTGCTCAGTCACATCCTGACCAAGTATTTCTGACTTCCTCCTCTAATGGGCCTCAAAGAGATACCGCACGCTTCCTTGTTTCTGACCCACCCACAAAGTTTCTGTGCCCCAGGCCTGCAGCTCTGCCTCGTTCCTTAGCCGCTCTTCACTGCATTTTCCAGCTGCCACCCGACCCACCGCCTCCCAAGACCCGCAACGCCCCGCATCCGCGGTGCCACCTTTCGACACGAGGGGGAACCCTCGGGACAACTTTCAGCGGCCCGCGCGACTTGCGACCTCGGCCGAGCCGGCGCTACCGTCCCTCGTCACCGGGGGCATCAGTGACAGCGACAGTCACCGGGGAGAGCAAGGGCGCAGGTGAGCGAAGTAGCGGAGCCCGGGTGCAGCATTTTCTTCCAACGTCGACAAGCACGACAGTGCGTCACAGCTCCGGCAGGACTCGGGACCCTCTGCCGGCGGTTTGCTCCCAGTTTCCCGCCAGCGAACGTCCCCAGCGCACGCGGCAGAGCTGCAGGAGCCAGCGCCCAGGGAGGCTGGTGACACACGGAAGCGCCCGGAGGAGGACGGGAGTTCGAGAGGGGTACGCTGGTGTTGGTGGGGTGCTGCCCCGCACAGGATAGCAGCTGCCTCCCAGAAAGGCTGGCTAGCTTGGGCATGGTGCGGCTCATGGAATTGCTTCTCCGTGCGGTGCGCCACGGCCCGTGTGCCCACAGCTGCTGCAGACAGCTACCTCCAACACCTGCGGGTTCTGCTGGGTTTTCTCCATGCCTCTTTGTTTCATGATGTCCTCCCAGCATAAGCTCCAGGGACAGCATGGAGATGGATAAATAACTCACCCCTTGTATCGAGGCAATGCAAAAAAATCATACAAGGCTATTGCCTGTCTTCTTTCACCCAAAATAGAAAAACTTATTCTCTCCAAGGGCTGTCAGCTCAGTTCATCAGAACAAATAATGAAGACATCAGAGTATAGCTCAAAGTTTATGTTTTGCATCGCTAGGGTTGGGGCACTGAATTAAATGCAGCTCAGTACCAAATCTGGCCCACTCCAGGGACAACAGATGCAGCCTTAAGCTGTGCCTGTTTCCTTCTGCCCTCTTTTCCCCTACATCAGCCATTCAAACATTGTGACAGAAAGCCAGGGAAAGCCCTGGAAATAAGCAGGGCAAATAATAAAAGTAAAACATTGTTACCCGTCGTGAAGAGCAGTGAAGTCGTCTCAAAGTTAGACGGAGGAAGACAACCAGATTCTTAGTTTTATTAAAGGATACTTATTTTCTTGGCATAAGAAAATTATTTCTTTGGCTAGGATGCAGAGATGTGATGAATGCATGCAAAGACATGAGGGGAATAATTCATGTTTGTTCCCCTCTCCTTATGAGTCATTTTGACCTAAAACACATCTTTCAGAAAATTTTTTGATTAATTTGGCTATATTAGTTTACAATCAACATCAGCAGGCTTATCTAGTTCTGAATACTGTGAGTAACTTTCAAGTGTGGTTGCTGGTCACTGCTGTCCGCAGAATTTAAACATATAAAAAACCACTATAAACTGTACGCTTCATTTTCAGATGGAAAAGGCAGCTAATGATCAACAGAACTATTATTCTGAAGTACACAGCAAAATTATTAATAACAATTAATAGTGTACATATTCATACCTTTAGTTGTCTTAGTTATCCTCTGTACCCAGGAACAGAAAAAAAATTATGTTGTATTCTATGAAGATTAAAATAACAGTGCACGTGCAATTTATTTGCAGCAAACTAAACAAAGGATTAAATAAAAAAACCTAAGCGAAGGTGTTCTGTCTTCAAAACAAAATTATTTGCATGACAATCTTAGAGCAAGTATTTTACAACTGTAAGTCTAATCGAAACAACTGTAAAACATTATAGGCTACATAATGGCAAAGCACATTAATTGCAGAAGAAAGGGGTTCACTCAACAAATGAACGGCAACTGTACATTTCCTACAGGTAGCTCTCAAATGTCTGTTGGGAGATTTAATATCAAGAACTGTGCTTAGCTTTAGCAAAGCTAAAAAGCAGCTTAAAAGAAATAGCTTTGTACTGCCAAACAGTGCACCAGGCCCAACATCCTTGCTTTGTGTATGTCAGGAGAAAAGGGAAAGTACTTACACTAGTCTTACCCTAGTCCCGTGGACAAAAAGGGCAACCAGTGGCTACAGTGTGTTCCATGCACATGTGGGCCCGACCTTCCAATTCAGCGCCATCTGAGAATAGTCCAGCTTGTGCTATCCAAGACATTCTCATCACAGCAACAAAATACAAGTGGGGACAGTCAGGGGATTCTCTTTCAAGGTATTCTCCTGATCTCAAGTAAAGTATGAATGTATATAAGTGAAAAAAAAACCAGTGTATTATCTAACGTGAAAAGTAAATATCACTCTGGAGAACACAATCTTTTCTGTAATTCCTAAATTTAAAATACTATTAACAGCTAAGAAAATTCAGAAGCCTCCCTTCCCCTAGATTAAAAGGTACCACATTAGATTGCACAATGCAAGACAGTTATAACATAACATGCTCAAGAAGAAACCAAATTTGCTCACTGTGTAACCTTATTTAATCCTTCATTATGCAATGACTTCACCAAAAAGCGCTATTATTGTCAGATGTGATGTGAAAACCAGGTTAGGAGAAACGGTACCTAATTCATCTCATAGCATCTGTGAAGTCAACAAGTTGAAACTTAACCATTTTTGGTCGACTTTGAATACCAATGCACTGAATTTACCACAGTTTTCCTTAAAAAGTCCTTACTGTTTGGGACACCTAAGGGTTTAGGAAGAGTCTCGTAATGCGGAGTACATGGAAACTGAATTCTGAACTGTTTGCTTGTTTAAAACCTTGTGAGATTTTTTTTCCATATAAAACTGGGTTCTGTCTCATGAAGTAAGATACGTAGAACATCTTGAACCTGCTTGTACTTCAGCATCTTGAAAAATTATCAAGGAATGTAGATAATGTATCCAAAGTGCAAGATTTCAGGAGCTCAGAGTGTAAAAGCTGGGAACTGCTACAGAGACATGGACACGATCTGGAGTACAGCCAGGTGTAATAGTACATTTTGGAAAACTCTTTTTGTGTACAGGCTTTGTTGATACTACTATTTATCAAATCATACCAGCATCTGTGTTTCTGTTATGATAAACCCAAGGAAGCACACAGAAACATGCATCTAAACTCAGGGCTCATTTCAAAATCTCTTCCTTGTTTCTGTGTTTTCAGGTGAGAGAAATCAATAGAGCAGATTTGGGAGTATTCCTGAATTAATCATGAAGTGCCAGATAACCCTGAACTATGAATTCCTGTTTAGTCACAAGACAAATACGTTATATTGGTATTCTGCTAGTTTGCATCGGTCATAAAATGTAAGAATATTCACCAAGAGAAGAGACTTCCTCTTTGAAACTGTTAATCCTTGATACCACTGCAGGTGAAGTTAATGAGAACTCTGAGCATCATCTATGGTTTGCTGTCTTGACGCCTGTCTGCAGTTGCTATCAGTTCATCACAGAGGTGTTTGCAGGGGACCCTGAACTGCTCTCAAACAAAAAAGAAACAAAACACTGTAAAGACAAGTCTTCTGAATAAGTTGACTACAACATCGAAGAATAAACTCCTCATTGCCAAGGTACAAGAAGCCAAATAACAATTGCACATACAATTATCCCCTAACAAGAAAATGAGAAATTAGGAACACTTAATTGATGCCAAATTACATTTGTTCCAAATAAAAAAATTAATAGTCATAAATTTGCATCAATTAACGTAAAATATAGAAGCTGGATTTTGTTCATTTGCTTTTAAATGAATTCTCTATCTACTACAGCAATGAAGGAGCACAAAAAGTATTCAGCTATGAGAAATATTCATTGAAGACATACAGACAAAACATTAACCTGAATCTACTCACCATTGAATTGGTTTTCAATTTTTATCTCATAATTCAAAGTAAGAGAGAACTTACTTTTCTCTCTAAAAAGCCAATTTTGGGGTTTGATTCATTCAAGCACTATCTTTTCCTTCCTTTAGACATTACAAAAAGCTTGCTATATGCCCTTTCCAGTGGACTGGAAAAAATCCTCCCTTTTTATTTTAGTTGAATGTGTACTGGGAGCAAATGAATCTCTGAATCTTAGCTACAAAGCTGCTCGTTCTACATGCAGATCAGGAGCAGCAATGGTCCTCAAACAGATCTAAACCTCCTTTCACTCTTAGTAACATAGCTATGAAATTGGAAACATTCTGAAATCTCATAACACATTCTTGTCTTTATAAGCAGGTGTTAAACACGCTTTTGTAAAGAGGAGCTTTTAAAAAAATAAATTGAGGAACAGAGGACATTTCCTACTTTAAGTCTGACATAAGATGAACCATCAAAACCTACAAAGAAAAGAATATCACTCAGTGAGAAAACTCTTAAGACTGAAATAATAATAAAGGCAGAAAATAATTACAATACTTTTTCTTGCTTTAATTTGATGAGAAAGAGGAAATGCATATGGACAAAGTAAATGGTATTCACAGAAATTGTGGTTTGTCCAAACAGAATGGATCTTGTTCTCATTACATACTGAAATCACTTATCAATAAAGCAGTGTATGTTCTTCCCTTTGGATACAATTTTCCCCAGCCAACTCGGGAAAGTACTCAAAACTTCTTATTCCTAGCAGCACGTGCCTGGCCTTCAGACAGTATCAGGAGAAGAGGAGCTAAACCGCTTGCATTCCCCTGTGTCATTTATAACAACCGATAATACCAGGAGATTTGGGTTTGAAAATGTGGAACATAAAAAGGAATCAAAAGCTCGCAGATGTCAACAAAAGGAACTCCAGGAGTGGTATATACATGTTACAGACTAACATTACACACATCAGTTTTGCCATGGCAACAATTCTTTTAGTAGATGGAAATAAACCTTGTGATCTACCATATATATGTACACAAACACAACTCTTGTAACAAGCCGTTCCTGTAACAGTGAAAATATTCTCTCATCTGTCACCTCCCCTAAAAATTTGCCTTCAATTTATAAAAGGAGTCAAAGTAGTTAAGAGGAAAATCCCACGTGCTAGTGGCATCATTAAATGATGGCTGAGCAGTACAGACACAGAAGTAATCTACTGAACCAATTAATTCTTAACTCAGTCGCTCAGTTCAGCATGTTGGCTCACCCACAGTGAACTAGTGACAAGGGAATATGAACTGCAGGTGTAGAGTGATCCCCAAAAAACCGAAAAACAGCAGAAAGGGAGAATCCCTTGATGCTATCAGTGTATGCAGAAACTAAATTTAGCTCAGTCTTGGGTCAGGGGCTTCTCTCTTCCCCCCGTCCTTTTCTTCTATGAAAGAACTGAAAAAAGTCAAACATGACATGGACTTTAGTTTCTAGAAATTCCTCAGGCATTGGTTATGCACTTTTCGCAGATGTTAGCTGTTTTCAGATGGAAATTAAAGTGTCTGACGTTATTTTCTCAGAAAAACATTTTTAAACTCTTTTGATTAGAAGAGATTTAGCTCAGTTTCACATGAGTCAGGGAGAACAATTTCTATATGGCCCCCTGGGAACAGTATTTGGATGTGAAAAGACAAAAGCAACACGACAATAGAAAAACTGGAGGCATCTTCTGTAGTATGAAAGTAGGAGAAGGGAATGGTGGGAAGAAATGCATGAGGACTACAGGGATTTTCCAAAAGAGCATGTAAGAAAGCAGCCAATAAACTGACAAAGCATACAACATCACTTATTTCCCAACCAGCATTTAGTCTCTAAGGTACAAAAAGGGTTTTTCTAGCTTTCAAAACAACTAACGAAGCTGCCAACTGTTACTCAATGCATCATCAAGCTAAGGGAAAAGTGTGGGGGAGGAGAGAGACGGAGAAAGAGAAAAGTTAACTGATGTCTTTTCTGTTCTGCCACAGAAAGACTTAGCACTATGCAAGACCAAAGCATCCTGAGGATGAAGACGAAGCATGGGGAGCAAGTACTGCAGATCTTGTGTGAAGAATACTGTTTCTTGCAGCTCTTAGCTGATTGTAACATCCTACATCAAAAATTACACTTAATTCTACAAAGCTGAGATGAAGCCATAATAAATCTTCACATGCTCCTCAGCAAATCTCATCATTATAAGATGCGTTTTCCTTTATTTACTTCCTGTCAGGATCAATTTGTAGAAATCCAAGAGCAAGCAGCACCATCACTTAGTGGCATTTAGCACCAGTGTTATTTGCCACCACCTGAACTCTGATTTTCTACATGAGTGTGATTGTCGCAGTTAAGTATTCAGAGTATATCACAGAACAGAAAAGCCAGAATCCTGGTTGTTACCTTTGAAAAATATCCTGGTAAAGACATGCAGGATTTAAGGTTTTGGATTAGTCTGAGTCCTATCATAATACAGGCTGCGTGAACACAGTAATTTGCGAACTCTCCTGCAAACAGTTTACAAGCTGACAGCCTCAAGTCCCCTCCGGTTCTGCTGGAGAAACAGTAAAAATGAAGCAAAAAATTTCCATAGCTAAGGATATATTTCTTTAGTGACTTGCAGCTTTTGATGGAGGAACTTATTTTGCTACTTTTTTCTATTGAAAACAAACAAGCAACAAGAACAATGACAAGAAAACCAAGCAGTTCATAAAGAAGAAATGCAAAAGGAACTTTCTTATCCACCTGTTTAGGTGAGCACCAAGTTCATCTTTCTTTTTCATTCATTTTCTATTTTCCTATCTAAAATCACAAGAAAAATTCAGTTTAGTCAGCAGCATCTCCCCTACATACTGTATTTACAGCATTCATTTTATGCTTGCTCTGCTCTATTGGTATTATGGCAAGAGCAGGTTTGTCCAGTTATGAAACTTTTAACACTAAAGAAATTTAGTATGGTAGCTGGATTTCTGTAAAATAATACTTAAAAATCACTGAACTAAACATTTTGGAGTATTGACCTTGCAGATTGCATAAGTTAAAATTATCCGAGCAAACTGCAATAAACATTTCCCTGGTTTAGAACACAACGTTTATTTCTCTCTGCCTTCATCCATACGTGCAATTCTGGCTTTGAAACAGCCACGGCTTTTGCAGAAGGACTCTTCTGCTCCAACCACACTCAGCTTCATTCCTGTCTCTCTTAAAATAAAAGGTAAACACACAATTCAAGAATATTCATTTAAGACACTCAAAGCCAGATGATAAATATTCACAGCAGTTCAGCCAGTATTCAATCCACCTCACTATGCACTTATTTAACCCCTAATTTGTCAAGTTGTCTATGAGAATTTCATGGAAGAGAGCTTCACAGGCCTTACTAAAGTTGAGGTAAACATCCACTGCTCTTCCCTCATCTACCAAGATGATGACCACATTAGTAGAAAGTAGAGTAGAAAGCTCTCAGGCTGGTTAAGCATAATGTCCCTTTTGTAAATCCGTGTTGACTACTCCTAATAACCTTCCTGTACTTCATGTGTCTGGAAATTGTTTCCAAGACTGGTTCCTCCATCACCTTCATGCGGATTGAGAGGAGGTAGGTGGTCTGGCCTGCTGTTCCTCAGATCATCCTTCTTGCCCTTCTGGAAAACAGGAGTGATACTTGTGGTTTTTTGATCATCAGGAACCTCTCCTGGTCACCATGAGCCTTCGAAGATATTCAGGAGTAGTCTTGCAATTTCATGTATTCCTGGTAAATACATTATCAGCCTTATCACTGTCCTCTTTATACATAAATATCCAAACACAATGCCCATGAGAGCTCAAGGGCATTCAGCAACCTCTCCTAGCCTCTTCTGCTCTCTTATGAAATATCTTACTTAAGAGATAGTTTAAATCTCATTTTTAGAAATACTTTATAGGATTCATGTTATTAAAACATTATAATTAGTTATACAGAAAAGCTCCAGATCTAGAGAAGGTCACTAATAAAGAATATTATGATCATATTTTGGTCAAATCCTTATTAGCTTAACCCTAGACTTAAAAAACAAAATCCCAAATAGAAGCATACTGAGACTTTAGCAGAACATGAATTGACCTTTATATTTTTGTTTAGCCCTTACAATTCTACTAGAAAGAGAATGCATGTTTGCAATTAAAAAACTTAGCAAAACTCTCACAATCTGTTTAGGAAGAACATTAGACTATAGTCTGATCCTATTCCCAAAAGGGCATAGGATTCACACCTAAGATCAGCCTGCCAGTTATTAACTGAGATGTTACTTCTAACATTTCTCTTGAGTTACATCCCTTCCTTTGGCATTCAAAACAGGCCTCAGCCACTCTTAATTATAATTAAAACTGAGGATGATCTGAGATTCCATTGGGAGCCAGGAACGGTTTGCCTCAATTGCTGTCTAACCACACATTCAGTTTCAGGGACACACAATCAATCAGTCACAGGCTGTGGGTTACCTTTCAAGACAATTCATCAGCTTGTGCTCCCTTGTGTATAGCCTCTTCCAAGAAGCAAAGCTAATGAATTAATAGAGCAGGAACTACAGCTCCCAACAGATGGAGAAGTTCTACAGGTGACTGATAGTATCTTCTTCTGATAGGAGAATGGTTAAGAGGAAAGTAGTGCCAAGAGCAGGACTGGTCCCAGTCTAATATACAGACTGTCCCCACACATAGGTTCTTGAGCAATTAACTAAAGAGGATTGTATGAATATGTCTTCTGACTACAGCTTATTTCCAGATTCTGTTTTCAATGGTTGATGGCTTCTATGCAGTCTTCTTGAGCACACATTCAAAATACAGCATGTTAGGGTAACAGCAGAGCAACTGTGCATTTGTGGATTAAATACCTTGAACAACTACAACAAGGAGAAAAGTGGAAACAGTATAGTTCTCCTTGGTGATCCAGATCAACCAATAGCTATACTCTGCTTCAGACCACCATTTGGAATTCAAACAGTATCTGGACATGACCCTACCACTCAAAAAGCTTTCATTAAAGGCAGTTTTTAAAAATGTAAATTATTATATAATTACTTCAGTGTTGGAGTCCAGACAAGAAAGGTCACACACAAGCTATACCGTTGCCTTTTTCTGGCTTTTACGGAAAATTGAAAATGGCTCACAATACACATGATGCAAGACTACATGATGTAATAGTCCTTTGTTGTCTTAGAGACCATATAACTACACATAACAACTGTGATATTGTTTATAAATTTTCTGCACACCACTCCTAAAATCCACTATATAGCATAAATAGTCTGGACGATTGCCAGAAATACTTGTATAAGATGATACAGACACGTGAATGGTATGCAGCCTCCTTACAGAAATTAGAATGGAAGGAGAATTTTAAAGACAAAAAATAAGAAGTTGTAACCATCTTGAGGAAATCCGACAGCAAAACAGGCAAGACAGGGATATTAAAATATTTGCCAGGAAATGAGCAATTTATTTATACACACCCATTATTACATCAGCTGTTGCTCTGCAAGTCACTATTAATGAGTTTTGAGAACACTGGTTTTGTCATTGACTGAGTCAAATCAAGCTTTATAAGGTCTTCCCGATTTTAAAACGGGTACTCAGTAGCTCTAAAATCCATAAGAAAACCATCAGCAGTAAGTCATGAGCAGTAATAAAACGAATGTGGAACCTTAGGAAGTTTACAGAGTGATTCAACAATCCACAGTTTTATAAGGCCAACATTTTAAATATCACACCTGCTTTTGTAGTCAGAAATTGATACTGCAGAAAAAGACAAGCCACTGTTCTAAGAAAGGGAAGAAATATATGAACAGCAAACATTTCAGCAAATTCACATTGGGACTTGAAGGACTCTGAAGAACTCTGGAACTGCTGAATCCACAAAGAAACATTTTATCTCCATGTTAAACTACTACAGAAATAATAAGACTAGAACAATCTCATGTCACAATTGAGCAACATGTTACTAAACCAAGGAACACTCACATCGAAAATGCAAAACATCAGTTTCAAGGTCTCGGATGATTTGGTTTTTATCATCAGCAAAATAATGAGTTCTAGAGAGTGTAGAGATTCCACTTTTTCTCTTTTGGAGACTATGAGCCTGGTAATTGTCAATATCAAATTGTTCAAGGAAAAAAAACTGTTTCAAAGACTTACTAAGTAAGTATTGATGTAAGTACTCTAATTCCTCTGCCATTACCATTTCAGAATTCCTTTCATTCTCAGTAAAAATTAAGCATGTCATTAAGCAAAAACACTGAAGATTTTAATTTGCAATAAAAGTTCCAAGCCAAAAACAAGCAGGAAAAAAAGGTCTTATGGAAATACTTCAAAGTTTGAGAGGTTTAACTATTTTCTGCTCTACAGCTGGGGTAAGGTAATTATGTGTACGATCATTTAGGTCAGTCCATTTATCCCTGTGCTGTGAAATCCCTTATAATGACTCCACCAGAGTACAGCACGGATGTAAACCGATGTGATTTGAGAGATCTTATATAGTTACACAGTGCAAGACCGGGAAAATGAACAAAATACAGAGTTTTAACATCTCGCTGAAATGATGATGTGAGGAACAAGGTTTCAAATTCATTTCAGAAACCAGGACTACTTCTGGATTGCAAAGATCCTGTATAAGAGAGAGGTTTCATCTGAACCTTAGGAGAACTGGACTGGTAGTATGTAAAAATCAAAAAGGTCACAAATGAGACTTTAAATCAAAGAGTGCAAGAAAACTGTCAGATGCAGAAGACAGGATGGTTCAGAGTGTCATGTTATTACAGATAAAGATGCCGAAGTTCTGTATCTTCAAGAAAGAGGAAACCAGGAAATTAAAAACAATTTGTATCCTCTGTTTGACTAAGAGTCATCTAAGCACAGAATCAAAGCAAAACACTGGCACAGATACCTGTACACAAATGGTCTCTATCTAAGAAAAAATATAATAGCAATCAGATTTTATTTCTGTTTACTTTGGAAAAATGTCCTATGTGTATTTAACACAGCAACTGCATTTTTAGGCAGTATCAATGACTGTTTCATGGAACAATGGTTAGGGAAGCCACAAGAGAAGGTGATGTGACTCTTGGACATGGGTTGCATGCACATTCTGATTTTAAAACTTACAGGTAAGCAGCTAGCATGTAACAGCAACAACAACGTACTTTATTCAACACTCCTACACAGTTGACACCAGCAGAGAGAAGTATATACAAAATGTAAATTACTGAAGCATACTACACTATACTGAAAAGTATAGGGTCCATATACACTGCCTAGCAAAAGAAAGCTGCGTTCATGAACTATACCGTAAATAAAAGTATTAAAAACAAGGCAATATGCTACAAAATGTTGAGATCATGTTCAAATAGGAAAGAAAACCCCAACCAAACAAATAACATGCACAACAAAGAAACCTCTGAAAATACAGAAATCAAACAGATTTAACTGTAAAAAAACCACAGTGGGGCAGGCCAAAATAGAGTTTGAAGAACAACTAACAAATGGAGGCAGAACTTGTAATAAATCTTTCTTCAAGTGCATCAGAAATAGGAAGTCTGCCAGAAGAGTATGTAGGATCAACAGATGATCAAGACAAAAGGAACATTTAAAGAAGATACACCCATTTGCAGCAAAGCTAAACGACTCGGATAGGTTTTCACTGGGGAGTCCCAAACAGCAGCCCGTCTCTTAGGAGCTCATTAAAGAATATGACAAAATGAACAAATGAGAAAAACGGAACTATATTCACCCAAGAGTTCTAAAATGACTTCAGGATGAAAAGACTGAACTATTAATTGTGGTATGTAGCCAAAACTGCTTTAGTATCTGAACTCAGGAAAGCTCTGGGGAACTGCAGGCCTGTAAGACTGGCTTCTGTAATAGAAAAATCTCGAGGCACTGTAAGAAACGGACAATGCATTACTATGATCTCTCTAGAAGGCTTTGAAGAAGCTGCCTTGTAGGTAATGGTGATGTAGTTCATGCGTGCTTTTACTGCAAGACATCTTTAATTAATTCCTTCATTAAGGCTGTTAAGAACTGGAAACCATGGTGCAAGAGAGGAGGTTCTTGACTAGACATTTAAGAGACAGGAATCAAAGAGGAGCATTTGAAATGCCTCTTTCTGAATGGCCATGTCTTTCCCACATGAATCAAAACCAAAAAAGGCTGAAGGACAGAAAAACTGGGTAATGGTCAAGAGGTCAGCATGTCAGAGGCAGTGGTTGAGTTCAGAAGAGAGTGAGGCAATTTTTCCCGTGAGAATTAATGTAATGGATGACAGATACACATAACAAGAAACGTACGCATTTTAAATAAACAGGGACACTATATATAGCATGGAGGTTAGAGAATGAGCAGGAACATAAGAATCAACAACTGAAAGCGATGCTGGCTTTTAAGAACAGATCAACACTCTGAAAGATCTCAGGTACTTCATTTGTGAGATTGAATGATTAACTTAAATCTTTTACTTGTAAGAATTCTTGCTGCTTCTTTCTGAATGGTTACACGGAAGACTGACAATAGGAATTGACTTTTTTCCAAAATAGCATCATTGCTTTTTACGCAGTGGACGTTTGGTCTGTGGAGCTGCCTGCCAGGGAATGTCATGGATACCAGCAGTTAATATGGGCTCAAAGAGTAGACAACAAAAACAAAAGAGAAAATTATGGAAGAGAGAGCTTCACAAAATCACATCTAGTTCTGAAAGTCCATTTAATCAAAAAACAATGCAAGTCTGAAGTAAGTCTTATATATGCTTGTCCTAGTCACAACTGGACACAAGAAACTAGTCAGAATGTCCAGTCTAGCACAGCCTATGTTCTTCATGTTCTTCCCATCTAAATGGAAATCAATCTACTTGGCACACACGCAAGCCTGATGAGTTTATGAAGATATCTTTCCAGTAATAAAAAATATACTAGAGTTCCATTTTTTCATTTTACTAATGTCAAACACACCACTATAAAATCTGAACTTCATTCTTTCATGTAAGCACAGAAATTGGCTCAGAATTAAAAGTACATTGACCTGATGTTTATTTGAAAATTTAAAATTCTTGTTAAACATCAGTAACATGACTTTCCAGCTATAGACCTTTCTGAGATTTCCCAATAAACGAGATGCTTAAAAAACCCTGCTTGTTTCTATGTTATGATATCACCATTTCAATCGATAACATCTATTTTTACACAATTTACAGTTCTATCAGGTTTGCATGGCAAGGTTTTAGTAGCAGGGAGGCTACGAGGGTGCGGTCTGTGGGAGGGTGCCAGGAGCTTCCCCCATGTTCAATAGTCAGCTCCAAGGCGCACCTGCTGCTGGTCAAAGCTGAGCTATTCAGTAACAGTGGTAGCACCCCTGTGATAATATATTTATGAAGGGGGAAGAACTGCTGCACAACAGTAGTGGGGAGAGAGGTGTGAGAGTATGTGAGAGAAAAAACTCTGCAGACGCCAAGATCAGTGAAGAAGGAGGGGGAGGATGTGCTCCAGGCACCGGAGCAGAGATTCCCCTGCAGACCATGGTGAAGACCATGGTGAAGATCATGGTGAGGCAGGCTGTACCCCTGCAGCCCTTGGAGGTTAACAGTAGAGCAGATATCTACCTGCAGCCTGTGGAGGACCCCATGCCGGAGCAGGTGGATGCCAAAAGAAGGCTGTGACCCTGTGCCCAAGCTGAAGAAAGCTCGCAGCAGTATGTGTGACCCTGTGGAGAGAGGATCCTGTGGTGAGGCAGGTTTGCTGGCAGGACTTGTGACCCTGTGGAGGACCTACACTGGAACAGTCTGTTCCTGAAGGACTGCACGCTGTAGAAGGAACCAATGCAAATACTGGATTTCTTTTTACAGTTAAAGCATTCTGGGAACTGCTACTACTTCCATGCAAATTTACTATCACAAGTGTTTAAAAGAGCAGTCTTCTCAAATCCTACATTATTCTTCTTGTAAATTTTGCAAAATCTCAAATAATATATAAACAATATACAACAAAACACGACTATTACACTCAAAGAAGAATTAGTAAGTGACAAAATGAAGGAAAAAATACCAGAGCTAGCAAAAATTCATAAACAAATCTATTGCTTTCCAAGTTCCTTATGCTAGGCAACAATCCTCTTGGAACTGTTCAAAAATGAGACCTAGATTTAGACGCAACTGCTTTATTCTTTCAGTTCTTGAAGCCTCCAAAATAAAATTCATATAAAGATATCAAATTCTTATGTCTACAACTCAGAAACAAACTTTAGAGAGTAAAAGCAATGCTGACACTTCTATTAAAATCAGTGGCGAGACTTTCTGAGGTAAAACAATGAGACCCACAAAAAACCCCCATGTGGATTAACTACAGAACACCAACAGAGCTCAAGATATAAATTATGGCTTCATGAAGACTTCCGGGAAGCAAATGAGGATTAACACACAGCCTCTTTGCAAAGCACTATTTAATGTAGGTATTTTTAAAAATAATTACACAAGTAGTTTGTCATCTATGATTACAAAAACTCTTGGGACATTTAAATGCAAGTAACGTATGTGACTTTGTCAAATATGCTTTGAACTTGAGTACTATGAGTTCATCACAAATAACTGTTAGACACCTTATGGGACCAGCAAGAATACGGCCATTCAGATCTGTCTACTCTTCATTATACAGCAACAACAAATTCTTTGGACAAACCTGTCTAACAATTAAAAATGTGTAATCAGTGGAAAAATAGCTCATGTTTCTTGGTGAAAGGTATATAGGTATATAGCAGGTATGGCTGTTAGCTCTTCCTACAGAGAATCATTACATCCAAATAACTATGGAAAAAGGACAAACGCGCATTTACAAAAGCAAAGACTGTCAACTAAGTTATTTGAAAATAAAGTACTATGATAAATGCTTGTTTCAAAACACCAGCAAGAACAACCTCTCTTTAACAGATAAAAAATTCCAAAATAAAATGTGAAGTTGGGAAGAACAAATTGTTGTGGTGACAGTAAAACTAACTCCGCACAATCTGCACCCTACATTCCACACCACTGCCGCTGCTGCAACCCTCTCATTTCCTGAAGTCTTTCTCTACCAAAAAAATATCAAATTCATCCCTGTATCCTCTTTAACTTTTCAAATGAAGTTGGAGCGCTCTCATTTGTCCTCCTATAACCAGCTGTGTGAAAGGCAACATGGCTCTGTTGCTGTTGCCAGACTACATGCGTGTTGGCTGGATCACTTCTAGGCGTGCTGGGTATCTACTCATCAGGCTACAGGGCATAGGTAATCAATTCACACTGATGCCTGCTTTTTACAAAGGCATTAAAACAGAGTCTTTTTGTGCCTTATTAGATGCTTACTTTCACATAAGCCACTTATTCAGAGACTAAGAAATATTTTTATTAGCAAAGAAATGGAAAATCATATATATATAAAGTGTATATGGCCAAATTCCCTCCTGAATGAATTTCAACTAAAATAAATTCACTGTTCAACATCAGTTTGCCTTTTAAGTAAATGAATCTCTTCTACAGCAGAAATAAAATTATTACACCGGGAATAGGAATATTTTATCATTCTTAAATGCCTGGTAACAGAGGTTAAAAAAACCTAATACAGAAATTAGCTGGTAATTACATTAAAAAAAAAAAGTAATTTTTTTACATTTCATTTATCCGGGTGCAATGAAATCCCTTATAATGACTCCACCAGAATATAACACAGATGTAAACCAATGTGATTTGAGAGATCTTATATCAGACATGGGCTCTTAATTACGCCCGATATAAGACAAGAAAAACGTAGAAAGTGGATACAGAGTTAAGCAGAAAAAGGTTTTGGCAACAATTTTTCTTTTATCATAAAAAATTATTAGTTTGACGCGTGCAGCTCCAATCAGTCTGTGTTTTCCCCTTCAATCTTTTCTAGTACATTGTGAAACATCAAGTCCTATGCTATGGTTACTTCAGGCAAAACATCCCCGTGTTCACCATCTGTGAATCTTTTCCTTTGAGGATGTTATGCCTGTGACTGGCAGAAGCAAAAATGAGGGTGGAAAACGACCCCCGGGGATAGGCTCAGTTCAGCTTTTCAAGCTTTCCTAACCTTGTTCATCAGGCTTATGTGATAAACCCCCACACCCAATAATTTCTTGAACTAATTATCAGGGGAGGGAGGGACAAAAAAGAAAACACCACCTGTTGAGTAAAATCAGCCAAAAAAAAAAAAAACGTTTGATGCATGTCTAGGATGACAAGTCTCATGACAAGACCCCCAAACTAGCTACACCCCAC